>NC_088875.1:37102058-37402058 GCF_032884065.1 Artemia franciscana
AAAAAAGCTCAAATTAACTTGATGGTTGCTAAGATGGTAAGATTAATTCATGCCGCTAAATTTAGTCTCATCATAGGTGGTTTCAAAGGTATTAGAAAGTACCCGATTTCGAATATTTTGTGTATAAGAATAACTTAAATACTTACATAGGGATTTATTGATACTATTTGTCTGTTGATGAAGACTCCTTCTTCGTCTCAGACTATGGTTGGGTTCGAAAGCCTTATAACTTGACGCTAAGGCAGGGCGGGGTGGCATCCCAGGCTGATTAGTCTCGTCGGAACGATAAGTGATGGAACCAGGTTTGTACTATTTCTGAAGATATTAATATTGGCGTTGACGAGCATCTCTGAAGGATTGAAACGTCATATTTTTTGTCTGGTTTCTCTCAAACCCTCATTTGAGCCACTGTTGCCAGGTCGTCACTGGCTAAAGTTAATTTAGTTGTCGGTCGGTTGCTGGCTGTTGCTTGTAACCTTTCGATCTTCAATAGCAAATCAACGAAACTAATAAGTTTGTTGGCATTTTCGGCGTTGGATGTGTATTCGAGATCGTGCAGATTTGGAAGTTGCAATACTGGCAGTCTTTCTGCAACTGGCAAAATATGAAGTTGCAAATACGATGTTTGACCCCCCCCCCCCCCCCCCCAACCGATAAACTGAGATCATAAGCCCTTCGTCGGCCACCAAAAGTTCTTGATTGATAAGCCCAAAGTAGCGGCACCAATAAAATGTTCAAACGCAGATGTAAACCAATTTTAGGAATCTTATTAAAAGCTTAGAGTAAACCGTTTGGGGCGGAGGAGGGCTGGTTGGACAACGTTGATACCTTGGGAATTTTGGCATTGGTTGGGGCTTAGAGGGGAGGTGGAAATCATAATCGTGCCGCGATAATTACTGACTTGACTTTGACTTAAGGCTCCTGCCGCATGGGGTGCGGCGTAGAGAGCTTCGCAACTTGACTTCTCCAGGCGGACCGGTCTGCTGCTAAATGAGGCGCCTCGTCGACAGCAATGTTGGCCATCACCAAGAAGTTGTCGAGGCTGTCTTTCCACCTTGTCCGAGGTCTGCCCCTCGGGCGAGACCAGCCATGGGCTTTTGGGTCGAAGTCGTACACTATTCGGGCTGGCGTTGATGTCGGCATTCGTAGGAGGTGTCCGAACCATCTGAGAGACCTCTGCGCTATCTGGACGGAGAATGGCACCTGGGAGGTGAGAGTAAGCAGCCTTGCGTTGCTTACAAAATCATCCCACCGGAATCCCTCGATCCGGCGAAGCTGTTTCGTCTGACAGACGTCTAACATTTTAAGGATGGTTGATTTGAGGGGCCAGGTTTCCGCCGCATAGAGCAGGACGGAGCTTACGGATGCGTTATAGATTCGCATTTTCGTACGCCTTGAGATGTGCGGCATTCTCCATAGACTGTTAAGTCTACCGACGATGGAAGAGGCTTTCGATATTCGGCTGCATACCTCTTCGTCTACGGAGCCATCATTGGACAGCACAGAGCCGAGGTAAGTGAAGTTTTTAACGACTTCAACAAGTGATCCGCAGACAGTTATGTATCAGGGTGCGAGACTGGACCTGGGGGTTCAATTGCCATAATTTTAGTTTTGAGCCAGTTGATTTTCAGCCCCACTTTTGCTGCCTCTTCCTTCAGGACTTCCAGAGCGTCGGTCAGCTGGTCGATTGAGTCGGCAACGAGAGCAAGATCGTCTGCGAAGTCCGCATCCGTCAGAATGCGATCTCCAAACTGCAGACCAAAGGGCAGGCGATTTGTAGTTCTTGTCATCACATAGTCTATCACACAATTGAACAATTCCGGGGCGGCGGCACACCCTTGGCGAACGCCAGTTTTGATATTGAATGTCGTGCTCCGTTTTCCGTTGACTTGGACGTAACTCTCGGTCTCTTCGTACAGCTTTTCAAAAAGCTTGCAATATTTATCTGGTAGACCCGTCGATCTAAGTATTAGCCAAACAGAGTTGCGATCGACGGAGTCAAAAGCAGCTTTGAAGTCTACGAAGGCCACGTATGCGTTCCTCCTGAATTCTCTAGTTTTCTCAATTAACTGGCGCATAGTGAAGATTTGTTCGACAGTGGACCTCCCTGGCATAAATCCGGCCTGCTGAACTCTCCTTTTTCTTCGGAGGATACTCGTGCATCTGTCTAGCAGGGTCATGGCAAAGAGCTTTCCAGGGACTGAGAGAAGGGTTATACCTCTGTAATTAGAGCAGATGCTCTTGCTCCCCTTTCTCTTCCAAAGGGGCAGGATTATGCCAAGTCGCCAGTCCTTCGGGACCCATTCTGTGCGCCACACCACAGAAAACAGCATTTGCAGCCAAAGTAACATCGCCGGTCCAGCATACTTCAGGAGCTCAGCGGATACTCCGCATACGCCTGCCGCTTTGTTGTTCTTTAGACGTTTCAAAGCAGAGTGGATTTCTGCTGTCGTGAAGGAAGTCTCTGGTTCGTTTGACGGCACTTCCTGAGTGCTGGCAGCTAGGCGTGCGAGTTCCTGGTCAGTCTGTGCTACAGCATCGGCATTGAGGAGACTTGAGAAGTGGTCTTTCCATCGACTGACCTGAGCGGCCTCGTCACTAAGTGGCTGGCCGTCCGCAGAGACAACAGATGCAACTGAGGGGGCTTTGTCGCTTGTGAGGTCACGGAGGTGCTTGTAGAGGCTCCCAACGTCCCCTTTCATGGCTGCGCCCTCCAGCTCGTTTGCCTTCCTTTCCACAAACAGTTTCTTGTCTCGCTGTATCAGCTTGTTGCGGACACCATTGAGGCGCCTGTAGGTCGGCATGTCGCCCAGAAGCCTTGCCTTGCGTCTCTGCTCAATGACGTCAAGCGTATCGAACTGAACCCACGCTTTCTTAGCACGCTTCGCCCTTCCAATATTTGCGGTCGCTGACTCCAGGACATTCTTCTTAAACGAGATCCATGCGTCCTCAGAACTTTCAAATGGCAGGAGTGCGTCGAAGCGGTTCGAGACATCAATGGCATACTTGGACCGTATCTCTTGATCGGAGAGACGAGAGACATCAATCTTGGTCGGTCTAGGTTGCGAGCGCTGGGCTTGGAGCCTCAGTCGCATATTAGCTACAACGAGGCGATGGTCAGTGTTACCAATCTCGGCTGACCTGTACGTCCTGCAGTTACTAATCGAGGATCTCCATCTCTGTGAGACAATGATATAGTCGATCATTTTTTTGGTACGGCCGTCGTTGCTGTACTATGTGTATTTGTGGATATCCTTCCTTGCGAACAGCGTGTTCGTAATGACAAGGTTATGCATGCTGCACAGTTGAAGGAGCCTTAGCCCATTGTCATTTAGAGGGTCCGGAATAACTGGTCCGATGACTTGCCGCCATAGGTCGTGGTTGTCGCTCACTGTTGCATTCATATCACCCAAAAGGATGACAATATCGTGGGGGATATCTTGGACAGTTCATTAGCCAGGGCAGAGTAGAAAGTTTCTTTTGCTTCGTCGTCGGCTTCATTTGTCGGAGCATAGCAGACAAGGACTGTCATTTTTCCTTGCTTATGACTCAGTCGAGCATTAGCTATTCTATCCGAGACGGGAGTAAATGACAGTAGACACTTTATGGACTTGTTATCAAGTACTAGTCCGACCCCATTTCTCCTAGTCGTTGTCTGTCCAGACCATAGAAGGTGGTATCCCTCACCTATGGGATCAGTCCCATTCCCGACTAGGTGGGTTTCTGTTATTCCAGCAATAGAGATGCGGAATCGCTTCAGTTCCATCGCCAGAAGCGTCTTTGCTCCGGGAAAGTTCAATGTCAATACATTCCAGATGGCAATGCGGAGGCCACCATGGTCAAGGAGATTCAAACGCTGGTCACTTCTCAGTCCAGGGGCGAGCAAGGGTCGTGATGGGATAAAAGAAGATCGGTCATCCGAGGCAGTTGCTAAGCTATTCATTGCAATCGATTTCAGGTGGAGGGTTGCAGGCCCAACCGACCCTAGGCCTGGATTCTGATTAGAGCCAGGATTTACCTGGATACTGAGAATCCTGGGGTGGGCTCCACCCACCTCATGAGGTTGAGGCCACCCTGATCGGAGCGATTAGTTAGGGGAAACCCCATATCCAGAGGTACGTGGTCAACAGACATTGTCTGCATCATTCCGGACGAACTCCATCACCTCAATTACTGAGCAAAATTATATTACTGCTATTTAGATGTAACTAAAGATTTCTGGAATTTGCAACGTTTACAATATCATTTTCGTATTAGTTTGTTAAAATCAGAACTATAACTTTTTTTTCACTGCGTGGCATTAACGGTTCCAGATATTCACAAGACTAAACAGTGTCGTTCAGTGTAACATTTAAGCAAGTAGGAAAATCAATCAAAACTAAAGACATCGAAAACAGAAGCTGTACCAGATGGTACAGGAATAGTATCGTCCAAAATAGAAAAAGATAACGTTAAGGCCTAGCTGAAGTCCAAGAATTTTAATCCCTAGTCGATTCTTTTTCTGAGGTGGCAACTTGGTCAAAGACAAAGTTATCAGTTTTCTTCGTCGCTTCAACTAAACACACATGAAAAGGTTGAACTTAAAGGGTTTCTTACTCAAAATTACGATTAGTTTTTTATTGTTTTAAAAACTAGAGTCTGGAAAAAGAGTCAAACTTTAGCGTAAAGAGCCAGGCGTCGAGAAGGGGACAACCCCTTTTGTATACGGAATACTTTCTGTTCGTTTCAAGTTTTAATGTCGATTCTTACTTGTATTTGAAAAAAATTCACTCAAGTGGACTATCTGTCTGGGCTTTTTCTACAATTAGCCATGACTTGATGCCCAAAACTATTCCATTTTAATTCAAAATGGAAAAGTTTTTTTTTATATTTAATTTGCACTTACAGCCAATTTATGGATATCTGTTATGTATATTTACCTTCATTTCCGGTCTCCACCGTTGATTTGCTCGTTATGACGAATTTTGGGATCCCACTCATCGTCATCCCGGGTTGAAAAGTTAGGTTCCTGATTTTTACCTTTTGCTTTTGTTCTAAGGGCAGGATGCCGAAATCAAACGTCTTAGGAAATACAACGAAGAGCATCCCACCAGTTTGGTCTACACGCAATAGATAGACTTTGCTTCCATGACTTCCTCCTTTTTCTAACATGATTGCCTCATAGGCTTTGTCTGTTATTTTGTCCGCTGCCACAGACTTCATCAGCCTTTTTGCTGTTGACCGCCTGATCTCTTCGAGCTTACGTTTTAAGGGAGTGGTCATCTGTAATGAAAACAAGATCTTTATAATCGTCTAAAATTTCATTATTTGTATGAAACACTTGAAATTGGTCCTTGAAACACTTGAAACCTGACGAAGAAACGTACATCAAAGCTATACGAAGAAGCTTGAAAACAGAGAAGATATTTCTAAAACGATCTGCCGCAGAAATAAGAGTAAACAGTTACAATACTTCATTACTGAAAGCAATGAAATCAAATCACGATCTTCAATTCGTACTCGATCCATATGCTTGCGCAGTATAGTGCGGGCGAAAAGCACCAAAATAATTCCGTGTTTGAGGAAAGCACCAAAATTGGCCGAGATGTACTTTCAAGCGTGCTGTGTAATATGGCTTGATTACGCAAGCGAAATTTCTCCTCAGAACGCTGCTAGGTGGCTTGAAGTCTAAGATGGCGGACGAAAAAACGAGTTTTTCAAAATGAGAAAACATGGCCGTTCAAATAGGCTAGTATGGGGTAGTCGATCGCACAGGTTCCGAATTTGAGCTTAAAAATAACCTAAGTTGTACCGTAGTGCCGATAGGTGCCTCAAATCTAAGATGGTGGTCGAAAATATGAGTTCGTCAAAATGAAAAGATATGACCCCTAAAATAGGCCAGTATGGGATAATCGATGGCATAAGTTCCGAATATGAACGTAAAACTAACCTAAGTTGTACCGTAGTGTTGTAAGGTGCTTCAGATTTAAGATGGCGGTTGAAAAATACAAGTCTCGTTAAAACAAGAAGTAATGAATTCAAATGGGTGGTTTAGGAGCAATCGATAGTTCAGATTCTGAAAACGCAAGTACATTCACATGAATATACCTTAGTTGTACCGTTGATCCGCTTGGGGTCTAAGATCGAAGATGGTGGAAGAAAATATAAGTTTTCCGAATCGCGCGAGGTTCATGATCCCGAAATAACAGGCTGGAGTGGAGTAATTAATGCAGCAGTTTTAAATATCGTTCTGTCATTCCGAAATAAGCCTAATAGTAATGCAGTCTGTACAGTACAAATTGCCTAAGTATGAGACCAAGACAAGTCCAATTTATGGCCTTTGTTTACATTTGTTAAACCGAAATTGTTACGGGGGGTTTGGTGAAATAATGAGTTTGGTGGGAAGTTGTTGTGAGTTTTGCTTAAGGGGGGATTTTTGCCGTGAGGTACTTGGCACTTTTCTAAGTCTTGGTAGCTTAATGTTAATATGAGATATGGGAGCTAAAAGGCTCTGTAGATAATCCCCAGTAACGTGGGAGACAGCATCATCTCAGTGACGTTCGAGGTCTCCTGAAATAGTATAGATTCCCTTCGGACCGTGCCTGAAGACTAGAGGAACTGTTCCTTATGCCCTAGTACATAGACAAGAGATGATTAAGGACAATGAGTTTTATTTTCTTAATTGCATACAACTTTGGACAAAACACTTCCAATAATTTATAACATGAAAGGGTGCACATGAACACTGGAACTTGACTATCATAAGACTGAATTACCAACTGCCTGAGTCGAGCTAATATAAGTCTAAGACGCGATTTCTAAAAAACAAGAACTTGGCGGACAAGCTTGGTGACCTGGGCAGTTGACCTTTACCGCAAAATGTTGCAATACTGCTGGTATTCCCCAATCATGATACTTTGACCAGTCTCCGCTCCCAGGAGTTATTTTTGTAACAAGGATTTCCCTTCTGGTTTTGAGTTAAAAAAACAGAGTTCAAATAAACCGGTAATAGAGATTTGATTTTGATTGGTTGATTAAAAAGGAACATTTCTACTATTTATTTGATGTAAAGTCTCTTCTTCTCATCTTCTCTCTCTGCGTTCTCTTCTTTAGAACATTACGGTAGCGTTGGCCTACAGTATAGGGTTCGACCGGTGGAGGATATCTAGTATCTCTAACTCTCATAAAGTGTAATAAAAATGTTTATTTATACATATAATACAACGTTGAGGACAGAATCCGAATCTCGACTGACTCGGCTAATTTGCAACTCTAACTTATATTTTATAAAACACGGAACATGGTACAGGAAACTGACATCCCTAAATAATCAGTTTACTTAGAATTTTAAATATTAATAGTTTAACCAGAATATGAATATTTGACAGAAACACGGAAAATCCCACTTCCGCTTTTCCACTTCCGCTGTTTACAGATTTTCCCCCGGGTTTTCAAAATCATTTTTTTTTTCAAAAAAAATAAAAATGATTTTCGATCCTCAAACAAAGGTACACTTAATAAGAACACACACAAATTAAACTACTGATACTAAAACTGAACAATAAGACGCAAGAAAATATTGTTCCAATTGACACTTTTAACTTTCATCGCACTTTATATTGTCACGCTAAGTTCGCATTAAATTCGCATATCTACACCTAGTAGAAAAAATTTGTAGGAAAACATTTGAACGTAACAAAAAAAACCTTGTGTTTGTCTTCATGAAGATTAACTTGAAGATTTTTACCAAAGCCTTAATTTTTTTTTTTTTTAAATTATTCAGTTCTTTTACTATTCATAATATATCAAATTGAAGTTAATACGCCGTTTGAGAAAAGTCGCTACAATGCTTTCCTTCACCACATTTATTCTATCTACATCCTTCCCTCTATCTACCTGTCTATATCAATCCCTTACTAGTCTCTATATTAGCCCTACTCTATTTATCTCTTAGTACTCTCTATAATAGCCTGGAGGCTTATTGCTTCTTTTCCTGTTACTTCTCCTAAAACTACTTGACTCTCCACTCGATCCTACTACAACCTCTATCTCCCCTTTATCTAACTCTAAACTAGCCTGACTATGCTCTATTTGAATCTCCTGTTGTTCACTAGAAATGGAGCTATCCTCCCTTATCCCTGAAGTTACTGCTGGAGTCTCCACTGGACGCTGGTATACAGATGATCTTGAATCAACTCTACTAAGTCCACGATTCTCTAACTCTAATTCTACCATTTTTGATTCCTCTGACATTAATGTACTTGTTATTATTGGTTGGTCAAGACAATTTTGAACTACCAAAAGTTTCTGAACCGGACGTTGACGTAAGCTATAACCATTGCTACTTTGTTCTTTGTCTTTAGATTTTAATCTACTAGCGACACTATTAGGGTTTTTGATCATATCTATTATTTTCCCAGGTACGGAACTCTTTTCCGCCCTATCGGCTGTTAATATCCCATGTACGGAACTCCTTTCCGCCATGTCAGCCGCTAACTCCTCAGGTACGGAACTCTTTTCCGCCCTATCGGCTGTTAATATCCCATGTACGGAACTCCTTTCCGCCATGTCAGCCGCTAAATCCTCAGGTACGGAACTCTTTTCCGCCCTATCGGCTGTTAATATCCCATGTACGGAACTCCTTTCCGCCATGTCAGCCGCTAATTCCTCAGGTACGGAACTCTTTTCCGCCCTATCGGCTGTTAATATCCCATGTACGGAACTCCTTTCCGCCATGTCAGCCGCTAACTCCTCAGGTACGGAACTCTTTTCCGCCCTATCGGCTGTTAATATCCCATGTACGGAACTCCTTTCCGCCATGTCAGCCGCTAACTCCTCAGGTACGGAACTCTTTTCCGCCCTATCGGATGTTAATATCCCATTTACGGAACTCCTTTCCGCCATGTCAGCCGCTAACTCCTGGTCCCTCGGTCGACCGCAGTCCGCCCCTTCACCAGCCTCATCTCTCTCGACTCAACGCCTCACTACGTCAGTGCCTAATAAATTATTAGTCATAGATTCAAGGTACTTGATGACTTTTTGTGCCTTATTTTCCTCACCACTCGAAAAGGTCAATGTATTGGTCTGGAAATCAAGATTTGAGCCTATTTCTCGGAGTATATCCCATCCAAGAATAATATCAAATCCTAAGCCAGGAACCACCGAAAATTCCCAAGAAACTTTCCGAGAATTGTTTCCTTCAAAAATTGTAACATCTGAAACTACTTTTACTGAAGTAGGGATTACTTTTGAATCTCTACCAATGGGTTTTATTTTAGCCAAGGATGGCTCAGTTTTCACCTTTCGTTTGTCAAGTGCTTCAAAAATTCGTTCATCTAACAAAGATTTATGACAACCGGGGTCTACAAAGGCTTGACACTCAATGCCATTCAAAATAACTTTTTTCATAATAGGGTAATCCGTTTCTCCTAATCCCATATAACAAAAATATTCACAATGAGGGGGGTATTCAACTTTGCCAGATATCACCCCCTTCTGTTCAATCTGGCCTTCTAGTTTTCCTGTAACGTTTCCGGCTTCCCAGAGTCTCCAGACGATTGCGCTTGAAAACGATTCATACAAGAATTGGCTTTATGATCCCAACTCCCACACACAAAACAGGCACCCCTCTGATAGTTATTGTTCCGCTTATAACAAAAATTGGCAGAATGGCCCTTGTTTCCACAACTGTAACATACTCTGTTTGGGCATTCAGCCACTAAATGACTGAAGCCCTGACACTTGTAGCATCTCCTATTGGTAGGACCCTCACCTCTCTCTCGAAAGGGCACATCACCATAGGTCTTACTGAAATCTGAGTTCCTATTATAATTTGTTTCACTAAAATTTCTATCTATATTCCTATTCTGACCTCTCCCCCTTGAACTAAAAGATTCCCCCCTCCCCTGGTCACGTTTTTCGTCAGGCCAGTTCTGATGGAGTCCTTCATTCTGTCCTGTCCAACCAAATTTAGTATCTACGGCTGCTGATAAAAATTCCTGCTCTTCACCAAGTGCATTCTCAATTGCTTCAAAACGCTGCGCTACTTTATACGCTTCAGAAAGAGAATCATAATCATCCTGGTGTTCTAATAAATATCTCTTAATATTTATTCTCGAACCTTCAATAAAACAATCCAGGCCTACACTATTGGAAAAGCCTACTAAACCGACATATCGTGATCGATACGATTTTGTGGCAATCTCCACCCGCGTATAAAACTGATATACTGTTTCCCTGGATGATTGCCGAAATTCAGCTAAATCTCTAAATTTCTTTCCAGCTGTCTTTCCTGGTAGGTATGCCCGTGTCATTTCTTTTTCAAGTTCCTCTAAATTTCTAATATTTGAGGAATCTCTATCTTCAAAAAAATTAAGTAGTGGCCCTGTTACTCTAAGCGGCACTGCATCTATTACTTGCGAGTCGGACCAGCCAAGCAGCGTTTTAACCCTTCTCAATTGGCTAAAAAAAGGTTTTATAAATTTTGCATTGTCTAGAACTGGAATATTTCCCAGGGGATCCATTACTGACCCAATTACTCTTTGATTCATATTATCCTTGTTGCCGTTACTCTCGATAGGTGTATCAGTTATATTATTCCCCGAAATATCTCCCATAATTACACTGGCACTTTCTTTGGCCATTAAATTACCCAAAGTTGTCAAAAATTTTATGACTGAAGTGGGATTATAATCCCGACTTGAAGAATCCAAATTCAAAGGGGGTTTCAAACCTTTACTTTTAATTTCGTTCAAAAAGGATGAAGCAATATCTCTATCAAATTCAGGGTCCGAAGGATCTAAAATTGGAATTGCGCTCATTTCAAAAGAAAAGTAATTAAAAGAAATTAAGTCAAAGCTGCAAAAACAAGGCAAAATCGTTACTAAACACTCCTAACAGATTTCCTACTCGCGTGCGAACTTAAAATGCATGACTTACAATCGTAAATTGCTCTTCACGTCCTTCACTTCTTTTTCTAAAACTGGAATCTGGAGCGGGAACCTGGAACTTGAAACTGGAATCTTTGACGATGCAAACAGCAACAATTCTTTACTTCCGAAGTCAAATGATGAAAAGTTTCTTAGCATATATCAATAACACAATTGTGCACGAACCAAAACAACTTTCAGCGGATAGTCTCTACGCCACAATTCAGCACAATCACAGCTGATAAAGATGAATTTTACCAAAATTGGGAGGTAAAGAAACTTGCGATGGGAATCTAGAGGATGATAATAACTCTAATCCTCTCCGGCGAAAACCGCTGCCACCACTTTGTAAAGTCTCTTCTTCTCTCTCTGCGTTGTCTTCTTTAGAACATTACGGTAGCGTTGGCCTACAGTATAGGGTTCGACCGGTGGAGGATATCTAGTATCTCTAACTCTCATAAAGTGTAATAAAAATGTTTATTTATACATATAATACAACGTTGAGGACAGAATCCGAATCTCGACTGACTCGGCTAATTTGCAACTCTAACTTATATTTTATAAAACACGGAACATGGCACAGGAAACTGACATCCCTAAATAATCAGTTTACTTAGAATTTTAAATATTAATAGTTTAACCAGAATATGAATATTTGACAGAAACACGGAAAATCCCACTTCCGCTTTTCCGCTTCCGCTGTTTACATTGACTTGTGTTTAAAGGCATGTAGTCCACAAAGTTTTGAATAACTACTAAATTCCAGATTCTATAAGACTTAACTTTAAATCTTTTTCTAATTTGAAATTTACTAAAGGGGTATGACTGAGAAATTTAGTCCTGAATTTAAGAGTTTCTAAAGGAGTATGGATGAGAGATTTGGTCCTGTATTTAAGACTTTCTAAGGGGGCCTGAATGAGAGATTTGGTCCTGAATTTTATAGAGGGGGGGGGGCTGGTCTACATGTTACATATCCCCTTTCCCATTGTAGATTGATGTCCCCATCAATCAGTCTAATCCCTTTCTTCAAACATTGCATTTTTAATTCTTACTGTTTTTTATTCTAATTCCACAACGTTATAATGATTATTTAAATTTAAGAAATATTTTCCTACACCTTGTATATATCCTGCACCTAGCACTAAAAAAAATTGTATAGCAACAGCACTGGGCATTAACTGTGTTTACACTTGAATACCTGGTTCCAATTGTTTTTTTTTATTTGAATTATAAACAATTTTATCTGTTATATTTAATTCTCAATTGATCCCAGGTATTTTAACAATAAAGTGCAAAATATACAACATTATTTAAAAAATTATCACAGGTACTTTTATTTTATTTAAACCAATAATTCACTACTTGGCACTTTAATTGTTCATCACTTATTATTTTGATATATTATTTTCACACCAATCACAATTCTCGTGTCCTTGCCCTATTTACTGATTGAACTAATATAATGTCATTTTCTAATTTATCACCCTTAAGTGTTTTTGTTGCTTAAAAATTTAGAAATTGTAAAGTCTGTCTTGTTTTTACGCTTTTACAAAATGGGATGCGCGGGACCCGGAACACCTATCCCCAGCAGTTTAAGTACAAAAGTACCGCCGGTATTACGGCTCTTACGTCCCGTTCCTGCTCTCTTCTGCATTTTAAGCTTTATTTTTATTGTCTTTAATTCGATCGACTGAGGTAGTATTTAAGACCTTACTTTGTAGTTGATTCCTAAGTTTATAAAATTAGGATTTAGGATGTTCTGTTCTAAATCTTCATCTAGGTCTGTGACGTTGCTGATATTGGGTTCCCATATTGAATTAGGTTATCATCTATGGTTTCTTCGTGGGTATGTTGTGGTTGTACCCGCTGGCTGGATGTTACGTCTTCTCTAGTCTACGGTGTTCAGTCAGAAAGATGAAAATGATTGTAGTACAGTAGATGGTGCTATTTGAGGTGTCACTTGGGTGATAGCTGTCTGGTTGAATCAGATGTGTTTTTCGGGCTTTCTTCGGCAGTTGATAAATCATGATAGGTGTTTTCCAGTTTTTGACCATGACGTATCGTCGGCCTATGTCAAGAGTATGCCAAATTCTGTAATAAAAAATTTCCATGCAGAATCATGTTGTCAACACATAAAATGATACTAGTGATACGATACTATGAAGCATTATTATAGCATAAAATTGCATAATAATAACATAAAATTGCATAACAGTAACATTATTTAAAAATTCAAGGGAAATTGAATGTATAATAATTTTTTAGGTACATTCGAAGTAACGTGAGGTATATGAGGTTATATAGTAATTAAGAATTTTCTTATGTTTATTACACTAATATTATATCATTATGGTGACATGTAAATATGAAAACACTGAACAAAAGGGGGGGGTTAAATATAAATTGACATAGAGGTCTTAATTTACTCTGGATCATACTTTAATCCAATTTTTTGAACTTCCAATGCATGATTTTTCGAAAAGTAATACATTTTGCGTCATAGCCTTTCAATCATCATGCCTTGGAATATTTTTAGTTTGGAAATAGAGTAGTAAAATTACAAGAGACGACCTCTTAAATCTCTTGCACATAAGAAAAGAAAGGAACGAATTTTTTCGTGCTTGTTGGAGGTCTTTATTTACATAAGATTTTCTGCCATTTTTCGGCAGATATTGTTGGTGTATTTTTGATGTATATGCCAAAAAGAAATACAGTATATGGCATCATAGCCTTTTAGCTGCTATACACCAACAATATTTCCTACAGTAGGGAAAGGATATGTGAACGTACGGATAAAGACATCTCAATTTTCCTGTATCCTCACATTGACGCATCTCTTGTGCCTCAATTATATCATTATTTATCTTTCTTCTCTTCAAGAGCTTTCCATAGTTAATTGTTAGTAGCGCTCTTATTGTTAGTGAAATAAGAAATACCATGAATATAGTGATTATAATATTATACCATGAGTTTGGTGAGAACAGTCCGTATTGACTCTCCACGTATTTCAATCTTTGGTCTTCGTCAGTGAATAAGGGTATTTGCATATCTAACGCTTCCTTTAGTTTTGTTTATTGCATTGTACCTTTAATCTTTTCTGTTTTTGGCTATATGGATTTTTTAGATTCCTCATCATTTATATTTGGAATTGTGAAGGACAAGTTTATTCCTTGAATGTTTATTATTTTTGGG
This sequence comes from Artemia franciscana, assembly GCF_032884065.1. NCBI lineage: Eukaryota > Metazoa > Arthropoda > Branchiopoda > Anostraca > Artemiidae > Artemia > Artemia franciscana. The sequence continues at coordinate 37,116,158 of NC_088875.1, forward strand.
CTCATGACGTTAGTGCTGGTTGTGATTAGAGGTGTTTGCACAGTTGTTTCTTTAGTTACAAGTCTGCAACTTTGTTTGATTGTAATATTTCCAACGTCCTGTAACAATATTTCGGTTCGATATCTGGGATCAATTTTTCTGTATTGTTGTAGCAGGATAGGGTTCCTACCGTCTTTTTAGGTACTGTAAATAACCATAAATCGTTCCGTAAATTAATGAAAGTTTCTTTTTTGGTATTTCCTATTAAGGCTTCACAAGAGTCGGGAATATTTTGTTGCTGTGATTCCTTTAGGAACAGATCTAGCATGCATGATCCTATCTTTACGTTATATATAGGTAACGTTAGTTTGCAGACCAAATTTTTAAATGGCACGCATTCTTTTAATTCTTCGGCATTTGCTAGTGAGTATTTTTTCCTGTCTTGATCTATTAACATATATTCCGCTTCTGGGATTATGCTCACCTGAATCTATAAGGGATGAGAAATAAATATTCCCTGCATTAAAATTTTCAAATATTGGTAACATTTTATTATTATTTGCACTCAAAGATGGTATAATCACTGGTAGGGACCTATAAATTATTTTGCCACCAAATTTTGGTCCTATGAATTTTGGAGGCTTGTATCGTTTCCCTGGGGTTCCCAGATGTCAGATGTAGAACTTACATTTGTTCTACTTTGGTTTCCTTGATTATTACATGAGGTGGAGTTGTTATATGGTTGCCGTCGACTGATATAACTACCTCCTGTATTTCTATTCCAACCGTTGCTTGGTTGATTTGTCCTTCCACGATACCCTCCGCGATACTGATATGTATTGTGTTCGAAATTCTGATTGGGGTTGGGTAATTACCTCCTGTTAAAAAGGTCTTCCCCCTATTACCTCTGGGGGCATACCCACTATAGTTTGTCCCCCTGGAAAAACGATTCCTCGTTCCCCTAAGATTAGGGCGATAATTATTATTTGCAAAACAATTTCTTGCAATATGTCCTAACCGGTTACAGGTGTAGCACCTTAGTGGTTCATTATTAGTTGGAACCTCAATTGATTATTGGGGGCAAAACGTACTTGTCTTGGAGGTGTTGTGGTTCGAATTTGATTTCGAATGGGTTTTGGCGATGATTCTCGGGAGAGAAATGGAGAAAAATCGTGGAGAGGAATCTCTTGATTTTACATGGGTTTTATTTTCTACAGCATTTATTGACAGTTTTTGATGCTGTAGGACAATCGAATCAATTTCTACGGTTCTTTCTATTTCCTGAACTGCTAGTTCTAGGTTATCAAAATTTTTAGCTATTAGTAGGCGATATAATTTTCGGTTGAGCCCCTGTTGCGTTAAGCATTATTTTTTCATGTAATTCCCCTTCTCCTGGACCGTATCGCGCGTCTGTTGCGATTCTAATTTTATGTAAGTACTCTCGAACGGTTTGGGTCTGTTCGAATGTAACTAGGCCATGTTTCAGTTTATTCAGTGAACTTGTGTCAATAAATCTTTTCTGGAAGGCCTGTTGCAATAATTCTATTGAGTTAATTGTTGAGGTGGCTTCTGTGCCTATCGTATTTTCAATTTGTTTTAAAAACATTAGCGCCTGTCCTTTTAGTCTTAAAAGTAACATGCTTTTTAATGCTTAAAAGTCAATTTTTGTCATTTCTACGAATTGTACTAAATGGATGTTGAATTGGTCAACGTCCGTGTCTCCTTCATATTTCGGTAATGATTTTGCAATTTCTACCGAAGTTGCAATAATTTGTTGCGCTTTTAATATTTCATCTTGTTCCTGGTCCATATTTATTGTAGTCTTTTTTTTTAAGTATGCGGTATATAATAATCTCTAATAGTTTTTAATTTTACTACTGTTTTATTTTAATTCTTAAGGATTTTGATTATTTTTGAATGGGGTATCCTATAAAAAAAATGCAAAAATAGAAATAATATTGCACTGCACTTAGAAATCAAAAAACAATTTGTAAATAATCATAATTGTCTATGTTAGTAGGCATTCATTGTTGCAGGTATTTTCAGTTCCGTATACTGTCTTCTTTTTCTGACCGCACCATATGTTACGGGGGGGGGGGTTGGTGAAATAATGAGTAAGGTGGGAAGTTGTTTTGAGTTTTGCTTAAGGGGGGATTTTTGCTGTGAGGTACTTGGGACTTTTCTAAGTCTTGGTAGCTTAATGTTGATATGAGATATGGGAGCTAAAAGGCTCTGTAGATAATCCCCAGTAACCTGGGAGACAGAATCATCTCAGAGACGTTCGAGGTCTCCTGAAATAGTCTTATAAATATTTCTATTTTTATCGTCTTATAAGCATGTTAATGATATAATTTAACACGATAAGGCTTATATTCCTATTCCTACACCTAACATTAACATAATTCACTTCAACAAAACTACAGGTTTACTGTGAGAATACCTAGTCGTACTTATTTTTATCAAAATGATTTTAATTCAACTATTATTCCAATTTATTCAAGGTTATCAAAAATGTTAAAGCATAACGTTAAGATTAAATTTACAATAACAATTAAAACTACTTGTCAGTTTTATAATATTCTCCAAATCAATACTGGCACATTCTTGTTATAATGCATCACTAAGTTTGTTATGTCTCTTACTTTCACAGTTATGCCATAATTTTTATCGTCTTCTTTGCCCATTTCATTTTTTGATTGGGTCAATTATTGTTCATCCTTATTTATATAAATTTTTTGTTTCTGATTGTCCCACTTTCACTTATACTTTTTCTTGACGTTTATACTCCTCACTAGATTCGTCAATGTTTATAATGTTTCATCGAAAGTTTTTTTTATTTTTTTTCCATTAAGAGTTTTCCATTTTATCTTTGAAAATTTCGTAATTCAGAGTTATTAAAATCTTACTTGGATTTGTCGCTTTATAAGTTATAACATTGCAGATTACGTTGGGCATTTCTTATATTCGTATTGCCGATGATGTTGATATTTTGGTTTTCTTCATGGCTTGGGTTGCGGGCGATCTGTTGTTTGTTAATGGTTCTTTTCGGAGCACTACCGTATGTTTTGTAGATATCATGCTTCTTCGAGTTACTGTTTCACGCGATATCACGTATACTACTTTTTGACGTCAAAGATTTTGTTTTCCATTTTTTATCTTTGAAAGGTTTCTTGATTCTATGATTATCTTTTTCTATGACTGGTATTATTAAGGAGTTCGTGTCCTCGTTGATTGTTGCAGGGTGGGAAAAATTAGTTGTGTGGTTTTTCGGGCATTCTTGGGTGGTTGATAAATCATGACAATAGATGTTACTCGTTATTTTGATTTTTGACCATAACGAGTGGTCAGTTACTGCCATAGAATGCCAGTTTCTTAAATCTTGGCAGTATCACATTCTGAACAAGTAAAATAGCACATAAAATAGGTAAAATCATTGTAACAAAATGGTAAATAATACATAATCAGCAATATTTTAAGGATTATTACTTCACCACTAACTATGTATTGTGGCGGTGAATACAAAAATGCTCTTTTATGAAATTGCTAAATACTTGGTAAATATTAGAGGTCTCTGCTATGCACTTTTTCTATAAAAAAAGAATTTTGATAACAATGTACCAAAAGAAATAATTTTTTTGATATTGCTTTGTGTGAACCACTTGACAATCTCTCAGTATATTCAGCTAGGCTATTGCTCTGCTAACCACTCGGCAGTCTCTTTAAATTTCAGGTCCTCTTTGTTCGAACCTTTTTTATTTCTTTGGTAAATTTTGTCACTTACCAAAACTTTGACTGAATGGCCCATAGTCTAGGTCCGAAGGATTTTGTCATCCTTCCGGTCACTGGAAATACTTCTTGTCCTTGTTCCATAAAATTATCTTGTCTTTTTTCGCCATCGCACTATCTTAATGCCACACCTTAAAGTAATCTCTAGAGAGTTTTAACTTCGTAACAATTTGTCCGATCTATGAATGTAAGACGAAACATTACTTACTTGTAAGCATGTTGCATTAAGACCACCCTTGAAGTGTAAATTACGTTATTATAATAACACCGGAAACTGAGCTTAGTAACTCGAACTATTTTATCACAGGGTGTTTTTTTTTATAACAAACTTTTATCCTTAGATTGAGCTTAACAAGAATAATGTTGAAAGTGAAGTTAGCTATGAATACTTACAGTAAAAGTTCTCTTCGAACCGCGGACCCATAGACGATTTTTATCAGAAGAATTATGAGCAAAACTCCTTCTTCTTTCTATATCAAATGATGCTATTGGCGAACAATTATCACCCATTGACTCCCACTCAAGACTTGCATTTTCAAGGTTGCAATGAACATTGGTTAACTTTGGCGATTTCATTAATTATCTATTGCAGTATTAAATTTAATGTATGAAAATTAAATGAATTGTTCATGGTTCTTGTCGGAGCATCACCGTATGTGTGGTAGATGTCCTGCTTCTTTGAGTTATTGCTTCAAGTGTTACCTGATAGCAATTCGATATCAGTTCTTGTATATTTTTAAGCTGTATACGTTTTCTTCATAGGTCGTCTTCGTATTAAGACTGGATTGAAGGCGATTATTGAATAATCATAGTTGGAACTTTCTACACTAGGACGTTAAATGACGTTACACGAAATATGTGTAATTATTAATATTGTGGCGATTGAATATACTGGTGGAACCAAAAACCTCACTTTGAAATCTCGTGGTTTTGGTTGGCTTGCTTCATTTTGATTTTTATTTATTTATTTATTTATTTTCATCACATGCAAAACCAAAACACATCTTTCACAAAATGCTGCCGTACCAAGAAAAACTTTACAGTTTTGTAGACGTACGGCTTTAGCAAGTAAAAATATACATTCCATTAAAAATCACAACATAACCATAATTGACTCAAACTTCAAATCAATCTTTCTTATTAAAAAACGAAAACAACAAAAAAAAATATTAATCCCCATCCAAAAAAACAAACAAAACATCCCCAAAAATCGCCCTATTCTACACTCCGCACTCCTTCACAGCCATCCCCCCTAAAAAAAGAATTAATTACTTTCTAACAAATGATCTTTCATTTTTTCTGAAACGAAAGCAGGTGTTCAGCCATCCTAATACTCAGTGGCAACTTATTCTAAACAAGCGGGCCCATATATATTACCGTAAATGCTGATAACTGTACCTGTAGACTCAATTGCTACATCACCACTATTTCTCGTTTCATAATACTGCACCTGGCTGCTCAAACAATAAAACTCCTTTTATAGGAACTAGATCATTCATACACTGATAAACAAATATAAAAGCTTGAAAATCTCTAATTTGTCCAATGTTTAACAGATTCAGTAATTTATGGCAAGCACTAGTTTCATGGACCTCTTTAACGTATTTACAAATAACCCTAATGGCTTTATTCTGAAGAACCTGCGCTCACTTATAATTTGCAAAAAAATTGCTACTCCAGATGAAGCAACCATAAGCTTTATACGAGTAAATTAATGAATAATGAAGTGCAAGAAGAATCTCCTGTGGCAGGAAAATGTTTAAAACGTCGAAGTATGTCAGCACCATGGGCAGTCTTAGCAGAAATAGCTTTACTATGATTTCTCCGCGACAGATGACCATCCACTATAAATCCTAGATAACACAGTTTACCAACATGCTGAACAGGCTTTCCGTACAGTGTAACCAGGCCAGTTAAATCAACAGGACAACCCATTCTACTTTATGTCATCAAAAATGTCTTACTCACATTAATACATAGAAAGTTTACATTCATGAACACAGAGTCTTTCCAGTACACGATTTTCTTTATTTACCAACTCATTTAAAGACGTTCCAAATAAATTCAATGCAGTGTCATCAGCAAACTATATAGTGCAGGCTTCCTTCAGGTAAAAACGCATGGAATCAAAGTAAACTAAATACAATAATGGACCGAGTACTGACCCTTGAGTTACTCCGCACCTAACAAAAACGCCGAAGACATAACATTATCAATTACAACTCTAAGCGATCTCCCTGTTTGGTAAACTCTAAACCATTATAAACAATTTTCACGAATACTTAGTGATTCCAACCTATTAATCAACATTGTAAAATCTACAGTATCAAACGCTTTACGGACATTAATAAAAATAGACATTGATATATCCCCTCTCTCAAACAAATTATTCAAAAAATCAGCCAGATGTTGCAAAGCATGCGTTGTAGAATGCCCTTTACGGAAGCGAAACTGAGTTTCACTTAATAATTCATTATTTTGTAGGAAAGTGTACAGCCGACTGTGTACTACTTTCTCTAGTAGCTTTGAGAATAAGGGAAGAATAGATATCGGCCTCCAGTTTTCGATTTATCTTTCGCAACCACCTTTATGAAGGGATATTACCCTCGCTATCTTAATTGCTCTGGAAATATTCCTGTTTCTAGTGACAGATTAATAATAACAAGTAGACAAAGAAGTAAATATCCACCAACAACTTTGAATGCACTTGAATGCAAGAGACGATCCATCAACTCCAGCAGAATTTGATTTCAAAGATTTAACAATTTTCACAAGCTCCTCACTACTGCAGGGTTCAAATTTAAAATCAAGTTGTTTGCATCGGTGATCGGTTCCAAAATCATCAGGCTCTTTACATCTGTCTTTTACAGGATTTTGAACGTTTAAACCAATATTAGAAAAATATCACTGAATTTATCTACAATTCCCTCTAGATCATATCTATCACAACCATCAAGTTGGATAAATTCATTTCCATTCTTTTCATTTCCACCAACACATTCATGTATAACATTCCATATTTCTTTTATATTACCTTTGTTTTCTTGAAACTTCCTGCTATAATATTCGGTCATGGCTTTGAGACGCAGCTTATTTACAAAATTCTGCTGTATTTGGAATGAATTAAATGATCTATCACTGTGTCCATCCAGAAACTTTGCGTAAAGTGTATTGCTTAGCTTTAGTTGTTCAATTATTTCAATGGTAATCCATGGCTTACGTGGTTATTGTGTTTTTGATTGAATACCTTTAGGGGGTAAAGGTATTTATCGTAAATAGGCATAAGAACAGATAAAAGATAATAGTTGGTTCAGTGCTTCCGTTGGGCACTTATTCTCAGAATATACGGGACTCCAATCAATAACACTAGTTTCCTCAGCAAACTTTGTCAGATTTTCTTTTTTCAAAATGCGTATCTTAACTTATTTTTCGGTAATTATACTACTGGGTAATTTATAACAGCGAATAATGGTAGGTGGTCTGAGCCTTGGTATCAAATCACATCTGCACAGCTTACATTTAGGTCTTTCGATCGAACAAAGATGTTGTTAATCAAGGTTGCAGTTTGAGCTGTGATGCGGATAGGATTACTCACCAGAGGGAATAAATAATTTGAAATAATAAAATTCAAAAAATCATCATTATGATCTGTTAAATCGAGAAGGTTAAAATTAAAGTCTCCCATCGTTATCAGACCCGTAGATCCTTACTGGCCACAGAGAATAATTTTGAAACATCGCAAGAGCAGCAGCAAACTGTTTGAAATTTGGCATAATACCATAAACCAAACAGAAGATAAACAAAACAGAACTTATCTTTATGTGAGGGCCGAGCCTCACTAATGCATCCAAGTGGATGTCCAAACAATCCTCTTTAACTTCGGGTCACCAGCCTTTCCTGTGCTGCACTGAAAAGTGCACGTTAACGCAGTTTATCCAATTATTTATCCCAACAAAATTCAATATTCAGTATTAGTTAACACTGCAGGTATACGCTCTGCTTATTTCGTTGCTGAATTAATTCAAGTTCAAAGCACTGAATTAATGCAAGTTGAATTCGAGCTTTAAAATTCAATAGATCCAAAAGGGTGTTCTCACTACGGAGACTGAATGAAGACTGAATCGAGATTGTCACCATTCCAGTTGATTGATAGCTCTGAGATATCTATGACTTGACATCATGTTGAATTCTTTGATTTATAGTTTATTCAGTCCAAGCACCGAATGCTCGTCTTAGAGATATAACATCAACCTCGGAAGCAACATCTTTCGATTCAATTTACTATAACACTGAAAAACTGTTATTTTCATTTACCTGACAAAAAAATTACGTTGATAAGCTATGGTCAACACTCATGAATAAAAAGTTCTCGCCGAATCACGACACAAACGATTCTTAGAAGAATAATTGTAAGCAGAACTCGTGATTTCAAATGATGTAATTGAGGGTAACATCATCACTTATGGCCTTCCATTCAACACTTTCACCTCTTAAGTTGCACTGCACCTTGCTTATTTTTGGCGCTTTAGGAACATCTGAAAAAGAAAAGGTAATTTAAAAATATGTTAATGACATTAATAACCTCTTTCCAAACCCCCCCCCCCTTTTTCAACAGAGTATTCACAGGGAGAATGAAAGCTAAGCCTCCTTTAGCCAACGCTCTGATTATTTTCACTCTTTAATAAAATTAATAAAAAGAAGTATTCTAAACAAAAGTTAAAAGTGAAGATATGTCGTAAGTAGAACAAAAACAATAACTGAAATTATAATGAACAATGAACTAAATTTGAAAAAACAACAACAAAAAACAAACAGATATTATACTTAATCAAAAATAAGTTTTTTCTTGGTTAATTAAAAAATTTTATTTTCAGTAAAACATACCGACCATCTTCAATATATATGTTGAAGACGGTCAATGTATATGGGACCGAAATAGCCAGAGATTTTGTTATTTTTTTCACTGTCAAATAATAGGATTTATCCCTACTAAACTGTTATTTGTACGTAATAAAAAGGTTGTTTAGAATTCGAAAATACCTATATGGGACTTATTTTCCCCTCCCATGCACCCAAGTGATTATAAACTTTTAACAGAATTCTTACTTTGTTTTTAAACGTAACTCATATTACCTTCTTATTTCCTTCAGTTGACTTGCTCAATTTTCTACTTCCAATAGATATCATGCTATTTGTGATCTTCATCACTTAGCTCATTTAATTTATTCTAGTCAGCTTTGGTTTCCGTTTGAGTGGAAGTTAGACTTTTTTGGAGATTAAAAATTTGGCTATATGTTTCGCCATTTGTGAATAATAAATAGGCACATGTTAGCAGAAGATGAGATATTTGGAACGATCTGCTCGATTGAACACACAGAATTGAACAAGAAAAACTATTTATATCAGTAAAAGTAAGTAATTTCAAAACTTTTGAAGGCAATTCCTCATTAGGGAAAGATAATAAGGTAAAAAACACTTGTGAATTTTACTAATAGGACTGAAATATGTCAATTTATACCCAATTAAATGGTATTTCCATATACAAATGTTGTTATCTTTGAAATTGTTTTCCAGAATATCCTATATTTTAGCGAGATATCATGGTAATATATGAAATATCTGTTGGTTTTGTGGGTTTGCATTGTGTGAGAGGAAAACATTATTTTAAGAGAAAATGACTAACTAATTAAAACTAGATAATTGCGGAACTATTGAAAAAATTCGAAATAGGACTCCAAAAGAGTCTTAAAGTGGCAATTTTTCTTTATTATTGTTATTATTTTCTTCGTCACATTAGTTCAATAGTTTCTCCTACATTTGATTCATTCTCTTCTATGTATAAAGCTGATTTTTCGGGCTTTTTCATGTCTACATTGGATTTTCTTAGCCTGGAAATTCGACCCATCAATAACAAGCTATATTTTAAGCAGTATACACATAGATTGGGATTGGGAATGATAAATTCTGGGAAAAAATGATAAATTGCCAACAATCTAAGCTGAATTTTATTATTGAGGACTGGGGCAGGGTGACTTCCTGTACTATAAGGGTTACATTGCTTATTATTGCTATTATTGGTTGCTGTAACACTATTATAGGGAATAGTTTGTTCATTTATTAAGTATTTTATTGTTCATAACAAATTTCGATCAACATGCCATTTTTTTCATATTCTTTTTATGTCAAATGATGTTATTGGTGAACCATTATCACCCATTGACTCCCACTCAAGACCGGCATTTTTTGGGTTGCAATGAGCAATGGTTAACTTTGGCGATTTCATTAATTATCCATTGCAGTATCAAATTTAGTGTGTGTAAATTATTTTAATTGTTCGTGGTTTTTGTCGGATCACCACCACATGTTTCGTAGACATTCTGCTTCTTTGAGTTACTGCTTCAAGCGTTACACGAAATCAGTTCTATATTAGTTCTTGTATATTTTTCAGCCGTATACGTTTTCTTCTTAGGTCGTCTTGTTTTTTTTTTTTTAAGAATGTGAATTGAAGGCGGCTATTGACTAATCATAGTTGGAATTTTCTACTTCATGACTTGGATTATCGAGGGATTCTTGTCTTTATTGATCGTTGCGGGATGGGTAATATCAGTTGTGTGGTTTGTCGGGCATTCTTCGGTGGTTGATAAATCATGACAATAGATGTTACTTGTTATTTGAATTTTGACCATAACGAATGGTCAGTTGCTGCTACAGTATGCCAGTTTCTTAAATAAAAGTTATTCTGCAGAATCACATTATCAACAAGTGAAATAGCACATAAAATGGGTAAAGTCATAATAACAAAATTGTAAATAATACATAATCAGTAATATTTAAGGATTCATATTTCACCAGTAATTATAGTGTTATGGCGGTGAATACAAGAAAACCCTTGCATAAAATAGCGAACTGCTTGGTAATTATTAGGGGTCTGATTTTACATTGATTTTTCTGCCACCTCTTATATTACTGATACATCGCTGCGCCAAACATAAATGAAGAAACACGATTCATTGTGTCATAGCCGACCACCCATACATTAACAATATTTATTTAAAATAGGGACTTGATATTCTTACATTCAAGAGACCAACTCTTAATTGTCTAATAGCGCGATATCCTCCCAGTTTATATGGCTTATCTATCATCGGGAGCAGTGGGGTTTAATTAATACATCTTTTATGCGTCAATCATCTCATGTTCGGATTTTTTCCATGGCTTTAAGAATGCAGAAATCCTTGCATTCCAATGTCCAGCATTAGGCATGCTCTTATTCGCAAAAGAGGAACTCAAGATATTATTGCATCGTACTTTTTATTATTTACTTTGAAAGATACGCTATTCTTGATTCTTAATTATTGACAAATGGACTTTACTGACAAAGACATGATAATCGCAAAAAATATTGTACAGTCGTTATCAACAGGGTGAGAGAATTTTGACTTCAGACATATGGATTGTAGCCAATAGTTACATAGTTTTTCACAAAGAGGAGACATCGGAATGCTCTTTGACATATCACATATTTTTTGACTGAAAACAAAATAAATGGTTAACCGAAATCACTCACAACAAAGACATAGCTAATCCATAAATCGATGTATCTTTAAGCTAGTTAGAAATCATTTTGGTTTAATTTTGGCCAGGAAGGTGTAAATTGGATAGCAACTATTAGCTGTTGCCAGGTGAAGAAAAAATATAGCAATTACTAAAATATTAACTTATAACCATACATAAATATATGTCAAGTATTGTCAAATATTAGACATTATTTACACTTCGACATGGTAGAAATAAAGTGCTGAATTGCCAGAAACGTTGTTTATTTGACTCTGAACTTTCTTAATTCCTTTGTTACTTCTTAGTGTTGGTTTTCCAGCGTCTGGTTTGTCAATGAAATTCTCTTTCTGATGATTTAAGGTTATTTTTTTTATTTCCATTTTAGAAATATACAAAAAATGAGACCTGAATTTCGGTATTAAGGCCTATCAAAACTTCGGATATTTTTCTGAAGCAATCCTATGTCAACCTGAGCCAAATCAAACAGTTTGTGGTAAGGAACTTTAGTAAGGAGCGACATGGCTCAATAGTAACCGAAACTCTAATCACATTAGTTGTAGTTCTCCTGCATTTGATTCGTTCTCTTCTATGTATATAGCTGATTCTTCGTTCTTTTTCATGTCTACATCGGATTTCATTAGCCTGGAAATTCAACCCATCAATAAAGAAAAATAGTTAACTAAGCAGTATCCACATAGAATGGGATTGACAGTAAGAGTTAAAAACAGCAATCGCGATTAAAATTCCATACAAGCATATGATACTTGTACAATGATATATACCAACTGCATCTTAACACATAGCTACTATTATTGCCACAGCGATAGCGGCTTTTCCGATTTCTGATCATTGCGATTTAAGATTCCCGAGTAACTGTAAGAATACTGCAAAAACTAATCAAATTTGATATGGTCATCATTTTGGCTTTTAAAATTCATTTCAACATTAGTCACCTTCAAAAAATAAAATACAGGATTATCCTAAGTTTGGTTGAGTATTGGGGTCCTTGACAAAATACTTTTGGAAGGTACTCTGTATAGTTTTTATTATTTACTTTGAAAGATACACTATTCTTGATTCTTAATTATTGACCATTCATCACATTAGTTCATTAGTTTCTCCTGCATTTGATTTCGTTTTCTTCTATGTATATAGCTGATTCTTCTGGCTTTTTCATGTCTAAATCGGATTTTCTTAGCTTGGAAATTAAACCCATCAATAAAAAGACATTTTTTTTAATAAGCAGTATTCACATAGAATGGGATTGAGAAAGAGAGATGAAAACACAGTAATCACAGTTAAAATTTCATACAAGCATACAACACTTGTACAATGATATTTATCAACTGCATCCTAACGCATATCTAGTAATATTGCCAAAGCGATAGCCGTAGCCTACTAAAGAGCGACATAATTACGAAATATAATAAATTTATTATATTTAGTAAAAACAACACTAATCATTAATGTTCGTTCAACCAACCATTCGAACTTTGTAGGCAGCCCTACTTTGTTTGGTTTTAGGTTAAGTCCTAACCTATATTTGGTTAAGTATCTTAAACGTTAAGATACTAAGAGTAATATGATTTACATATTTGTAAGATGCACAATTTCTAGATTGAGGATTCATTGGTAAAAGAATATAAAATTATTTAATTATGCACATAAAAGCGATAAATCGTGGCAACAACGTCAGTTGAATTTTTATTGTTGTGGACTGCGGCCGGGTAACTTCTGATGCCTTTAGGGTTACACTACTCATTAATGTGGTTTTTGGTATAAAATGATAAATTGCCAACAATTTAAGCTGAATTTTTATTGTTGAGGACGAGCAGGGTGACTTCCTGTACTATAGGGGCTACACTACTCATTAATGCTGTTATTGGTTGTTTTTAATCTCTAGCACTATATTAGGGAATAGTCGTTTTTTTTTATTAAGTATTTTATTGTACATAACAAATTTAGATCATTGTTGATAAACTTGATGGAAAGAAAAAATATTGATAATAGGTTTTAAGTTATGATAAAACATTGTTTATCAGTTATAATAAGAGTAGAAAATATAGAAGTAAACTTATGGTAGGAAAATTGATAGTATTTTTTAGATAATATTAATTAATAATATATAATTAATTTAAAGTGGGAAAATATCTTTTTAATTAGAATTTTTCTTTGCATTGTTCTATAATTTTATTTTATAATATGAGCTAAATAGAACGTATGCACTTGGGGTTAAGTGACAACTAAGATTGTTAGTTGTCAATGATATTGACAAGACCAAGAATTTAGTTAGAAGGCTGTTTGAGAAAAAAAAGTTTGTTTTTACTTCACGCATTTCAAAATAATTTTACGAGTTTCCGTTTAGATGGTTCATGGTTATATATACTCTTATATTATATAAAGGTAAAGTGGCAAAATAGAGGTATTTAAAGTAATATTGACTGCCTAAAGAAGTACATTGTTTAGTACAGTGGTTCTCAACATTTTTTCTACCCTTGGACTATTTTTCCCTTCTCTTTATCTTGGTGGATCCCTTCATAGCTATTGGACATAAGAACAATTTTCTATTTTTCACTAATATAAATTTTAAGGTTTTAATTATTAAAGAAATAGTATACGATTAAGCTTTATTTTTGAATGAAAACCAATTTAATACAAATAAAACTGGATAAAATGTAACCTGGATAAAAAAGGAGTTGAAATTAAGTGTGTGATAGAAAAAGGAAAAGGCATGTTTATTCAAAGAGATCCCTGTGGTTGATGCGTCTCGACGAGTTTTTTTTTATACTTTGTTTTATCGATGTTAATGATAGTCGATGATGGCTCCTTTTCACAATGTCAAGTCTATTGCGAGCTTTTGATGACATTTGAGAAACACGACTAAATCCCGCTTCAACAAGATATGATGTAGGAAAAGCAATAACGTAGAACTGCGCTTTATCCCAAAGCAAAGGGTACTTTGTAGGAACATCATTTATTTTCCATATATTTTACTTTCCATTTTAGAATTTGAACGCATTATTTCATCACTTTGTAATTCGATGAATGGCTCTTGCAAAGATGTCTATTTTTGCAATATTAACTTCGAAAGGGATTAAAACCCAAATCGGTATATCCATCCCGAGTTGGTCGCTAAACCGAGTTTGCATATCTTCATGTATATTTTCCAAATATTCACAACATAATGCAAGATATTCATCTTGCAAATCGCTGCTGACACATGTCAAACAAGGAAACTGTTCAAATGTACGATGCCTGATATTATTCTTATACAACTGTAGTTTCCTTAGAAAAGCAGCAATATCACTTTTACTAGATATGAGATCAGAATCGTTTCCTTGGAGCTGTTTATTAAGTGAATTAAATTTTTCAAATATATCTGATAAGTAAAACATCACATTTATTTGCAAGTAGTATTTCTCCAAGTTGTGTGTCAGCAAGAAAGGAAACAATGGAATCCCAAAGTGCAATGAAACGCATAAGACAATTCCCCTCTGATAGCCATCTCACCCCTGTATGTAATACAGTCCGCTAAAACTTCTCCATTATCGTAGAAAATTCACGAAAAAGGCGGTCTCGGATAGAAGTTGATTTAAAATGGTTAACTACTATTATTACAACAGTAAGGGCATTATGCAGACGTACACTCACTTTCTTTGCAACTAAGTGTTGACGGTGTATCACACAGTAAATACAATATACTTCTGGGAGTGCATTTTTTTAAATTTGCAATAATACATTTGTATCTGCCTGTCATCGATGGTACACCATCAGTAGCACAAGCAATTATATTTTTGAGCGGGATATTGTTTTCCTGGAAATAAGTAGCAACTTTATTAAAAATTGCTTTACCTTTTGTGTCTAGCGTAAGACTTCTAGCAAAAAGCATTTCCTCTTTGGGTACTTCATGGTTAAATCTAAAATAAGCTTATAAAATGGCCTTATTATCTCTTAAAGTGGATTCATCAAGTTGAAGTGCCCTTTTTAAGTCGTCAAAAAACTGGAGGGCATCTAGGCCCTCTCCCACGCTAATTATTCTCCCACAGTCACCGGATTAAAATTCTGAGATAGTCATTTTATTCAGCATAGTCGAAAAACCTTATAACTATGTCTTTTGGGACAAGTTACTCCACCAGAATCCTCGTGGAAGGGGCTACAAGTTACAAACTTTGATCAGTGTGTATATATAGTAATGGTTATGGGGAAGTGTAAAGACGTTTTCAGGGGGATTTTTGGTTGGGGGAGGGGTCGAGAACATGGGGTTATATTGAGGGAACTTTCCATGGGGGAAGAAAATTTCCATCAAGGGAGCGCAGGATTTTCTAGCGTTATTTAAAAATAAAACAATACAAAAAAATAAAACAGGTTTTTAACTGAAAGAAAGGGGTAGCATTAAAGTTTAAAACGAACAGAATACAGAAGCTCGTTACGTAAGCTAACTCGTAAGTTACGTATATCTTTTACTAGCAAAAACGTTCGTAAAAAACTATAAGTTTTAGTTGCCTTTTTAAGTAACCAAAACATTGGAGGGCAACTAAGCCTCCTCCCCCGCTCCTTTTTCTCAAAGTGATTCGATCAAAGCTATGAGAAAGCCATATAAATATGCAAATTTTTTTTAATTATTCATCTGTGGAGAGCCAAAATCAAAACATGCATTAATTCAAAAACGTTCAGAAATTTAATGAAAAAAGACATGTTTTTAACTTAAAGTAAGGAGCAACATTAAAACTTAAAACGAATATAAATTACTTCGTATATGAAAGGGGCTGCTCCCTCCTCAACGCCCCGCTCTTTACGCTAAAGTTTGACTCTTTCTCTCAACTGTACTTTTTAAAACAGTAAAAAACTTTAGCGTAAAGAGCGGGGCGTTGAGGAGGGAGCAGCTCTTCAAATACGAAGTGATTTCTGTTCGTTTAAGTTTTAATGTCGCTCCTTACTTTCATTGAAAAAAATTTGTTTTTTTTATTTAATTTATCCATACGGGTTCATTAAAAAATATTCTAAAGTTCGTAGTGTTACTTGTGTATTTGTATATCTGAATTTGTATTCGGATAAGACTGTAATGACACATGACAACTACCTATACCTAGCAAAGTTGGATTTATATAAACGGTTCTCGTATCTCCATACTTCTTGGTAACCTTCCGTCCACTATTTCTGGTAACAGTGCCTCAAAATAATATTTTTGTAGATTTGGTAGCATTTTGTTAGACCAGAATTCTCGGTCACGACCAATCTTTTTATAATATAATTCTTCTTCTCGTAAAAATATTACAGAGTATACAAAATCAATGTCAAAACATTTTTTTTAGGTAGGTAGGTAATTTTATTCAAAAAACAATACAATAAACTTTCATTCATCAGCTAAAAAAAATAGGCCGCAATGGCCTGTAAGCATAGCTGACATCAAATACGATCCATTTCTTTAAAATATTTCACTTACATCAAAAAGAAAAATAATTAAGATAAATAAACTACAAAAAAAGAAAAAAAACACAAAAAAACAAAAGAAATACTAATGGTTAATTTAACAAAATGAGGGGAGATACCGACTTCTCAATCTAAAATACTCAACATTTCTAATTGTTAAGAAGATGGGTCTTGAGGTGACGTTTCAGCTGAGGCAGACTTTCTGATTCCTTAACTTGCTGTGGGAATGAATTCCTGACGGACGGTCCCATGTATCTGATGACATGAGCTGACCGAGAAGTATTCCGAAACTCATGAACAAGATTATTTGAATTTCGCGTGTCATAATCATGATAAGAAGAACCCAAGCTAAAAAAATATCAGGCCCTAAATTATGTTGACACTGATAAACTAAAATACCAATCTGCAAGTCTCTGATTTTTCGAACATCCAAAATATCAAACTTCTCATATATAGACACAGTGCTAGCGGTTCCACGATCATAATTTCCTAGAATTCTAATTGCCTTATTCTGTTGCACTTGAACTCTCCTATAATTAGACTGAAAGTTACTAGCCCAGATTGAACAACCATAATTTATATACGACGCTATTAAAATATGGTAAAGTGACATTAAAACATTCAAAGGAAGCATATTTTTTAGACGCCGCAGCATTCCAACTCCCCTTGACACTTTGCAGGAAACTAGGTCACTGTGCGCCTTCCAACTCAGTTTGAAGTCAAGAAGAAACCCGAGGTAGCGCGTTTCTCGGACTTGTTTTAAAGCAACACCATTGTACTTAATATCTGAAGGTAAATCTTGGGGCTCACCAGTCCTTCTAAAACCATGTAACTTGTTTTTTAAGCATTAACAACAAGTTTACTGAGTGTAACAAACGTATGTAGTCCCTTTAAAGCACTGTTTGCTCGGTCTATCAAGTCCGGCAACGATTTGGCAATAACAGTTATAGCAGTGTCGTCAGCAAAAGACGTTAAGTAATCAGGGACAAAAATTCTCATACTATCTACATAAATTAAAAATAAAAGAGGACTTAGGACAGAACCTTGTGGCACTCCGCAATTCAATGGGTAAGTCTGGGAAACTTCATTATTTATTACAACTTTTACACTTCTACCTCGCAAATACGACTCAAACACTTATTCCTAATATCCAACTTCGACAATCTATCCAACAAAATTTCAAAATCAACAGTATCAAAGCTTTCTTAAAATCAATGAAAATTGTCATGCAAAAATATATATTTTTTCCAATGCACCGTTTACCTTATCAATTAAATTTAAAGCGGCATGCACAGTTGAATGTCTTTTTCTAAATCCAAATTGAGTTACAGACAGAAATGCGCAGTTTGTTAGATGCTCATATAGTCTTTTGTGAACATTTTTTTCATATAACTTTGAAATGATGGGTAGTATTGATATAGATCTCCAATTTGAAAGGTCACTTAGAGTCCCAGACTTTGGAAGCGGGATGACTTTGGCCATTTTCAGCGAACAGGGAAATTGACCCTCTGCCATTGACAGATTTATCAAAAATACTAGTACTGGAAGAATATTTGGAAGCACTGATTTTAGAGTTCGTGTTGAGGCCATTACTCCCAGCATAGTTTGGTTTTATTGAAGAAACAATCTTCTCTATTTCTACAGAATCTCAGGGTTCTAATTTCATTTCAAAATCTTGACCTCTTAGGTCTTCAAAAGTTGATTCTTCTATCAGCAACTCGTTGTTTACTGCTGCTTCACTCTGAACAGTTTCACCAATCTTCGAGAAATGATAAGCAAACAAATCACATACTTTGTCAAGATCTCGAACTATTTCGCCACCAACATTTAGGCTATACTGTTGTGGAGCAGGACTACCTCTGATCACTTCATTAATAATTTTCCAAGTGGCTTTAGGGTTTGATGCATTTTTCTTAAATTCTTCGCCATAAAAGTTTCTCTTTTTCTTTCGTCTAGTAGAGTTAACTAGATTACGTTGATCCTTAAACTGTGCAGAACTAAACTCATTTGGTTCATTGATGTGTGCTGTATACTAAGCATTTCTTATATCAATCATTCGCAAAAGCTCATCATCAACCCAAGGTTTTCTCGCTGCTTTTTTTTCTTATTTTCATGCTTTTCAGTGCTTTCATGCTTGCAAGTCAAATCATAAATACCTTGCAGTGTGGTCCTGAACTTTTCAAAAGCCAAAGATGGGTTATTCTCCCTAAATATACTTTCCCAATTTACAGCACCTAGCTCTTCTGAAAACATTTTATTGTTCACTGGCTTCAGATCTCGGATCTGTGTATCACGCTTCACTACTTGTTTTTATATGTGAAGTCCTAATATAGCTAGGACTGGCAGGTGATCAGAGATAGGCGAAACTATAAGGTCTGCGCATGTAGTTGCTACTTGACGTGACGAAACAAACATGTTGTCGATCAAGGTCGCAGAATGCTGGGTGATACTTGTTGTAACTTTGACTACAGGGTATAGATCGTGAGATGACATGAAATTTAAAAAGTCAAGATTCATACCAGCTAGTATTTTCAAATCATAATTAAAATCACCCATTATTATAAATTCCAAACCTGAATTTCTTACATTCAGCATTAAATCATCACAACCAGATATAACACGATCAAACATAGCACTTGGTGGTCTATAAATAATACAAAATAAAAAATTCTTTTCTTCAAATATAACTTCAACAGAAAAACTTTCAAACTCACCCTCTAGCCAAACCTCAAGATCGTCACGCACCTTATACTGTAGAGAGTCCCTTACTAGAAACGCCAGGCCTCCTCTGCTCATTTTTGAACGGTTTTTCGATTCTAAACAATACCCTGGAAAACTATAGAACGAGAGAAGATTATCCCCACCCAAATTCGTTTCACATAAAGCAAGCAACTGAATAGAATCATTTTCATGCATAAACTGAACAATATCATGATAAGATGACGTAATGTGGCAGTTCCACGCGCACACAAGGCACTCATTTATTCTTTTATTAATGTCTACAGGTCCATTAATATACGTGCTAAAACGACCCGGCCGAAAACTTAAAGTAGACTGCTCTGCCACAAGCTTAGATAATAAATATTTGTCAATATCGAACGGGTCTTGTTCATATCATTTAAGCTGCAAACTTAGTAGATCAGTACCCATTAAAACGAAAAATAGTAAATATTGGTGTTACTATCGAACAATAAAAATCAAAATAAAAAATATCTGAAAAAAAATCAACAAAATCACATGCAATCAACAAGTGACCTTATTCTGCGCAGCCTCAGTGATGTATACACCGGTACGCGCTAAATTTGCTTTTTCTTTGAAGACTCTTCGGACAATATCTTTGCTCTGAAACTTCACCATTATGGGAGCTACTTTACCAAATCCTTCTGCACTGATCGTATTCTGCCGGAATGGAAATACGCTTGTAATATGACTCCGTTATATCACTAACACCTAACTTCTGCTTAACCAAATCAATCACAGTGGTATTCAGGTTAACACCTGGCTGTTGTTTTATTCCATGGATTACGAGACTATTAAGCAGAACTTCTTGGTCATAATCATCAAGCCTCATCTCTATGTGATTAACGCGCTCCTCAAGATTTTTGATAAGTGTTTTTAGGGTTTTGAGTGATTTTTTAAGCTTTTCAAATTTAGGATTATATTCAACCGCAATAGAGTCGTACACTTCGCTGACAATTGTATCCGCAGAGCCACCACCAGTAGCCATTTCCGCTTCTTTACGGGCTATATATTGGCCACTTGGCCAAGTAGACCTAAAGTCGCAGGTTCAGGGTCAGCCACAGTAAGATTCATAGGGGGAAAAGTCTTACTTCTACGATAAATATCGGGCATCGACTCTAGCTTAGCGAAAGCTTTATCTACTCCTTTTGATTAGCCTTTTCGGACTTGATATTTGCGACTTTTCAGTGACTATATATTCACTATGCTGACCGTAGCAGAAAACAAGGTATTTAGAATCTCCGTCACCCTCAGTTTTAACTTTCTTTATTCTTGATGGCCAGAGAGGATATCCTGCAAAGTGGACTAAAACCAAGTCGAACTGCCTAAACTTGGGCATTTTAAGGTGGCAAAAAATAAACTGCAAGAAGTATGAAGTGAAGAAAAAAACTTCACTTGTAAGAGAAGTAAAGGAAACGTTGGAGGCTGTACCTTGTCCCTGCAATTTAAGAGGCAACCCCGGCGGGTACCACGGCTCTTGCAAACAGCTCTCTCACCCCTCTTTTGCTTATTTTTTTCTCCCAACTTTATCGTAGTGTAATTGCTTATATTCTCCCAAAGGTCACTCCTTCAAAATATATAGCTGTAAAGTCTAAAAACAGACTTTTAATTTAATACTGAACCCGTATTAAAAGTTCTTAAATTGTTATTTAATTTAAGTCCAGAGTACACTCTTTTAATCCTCGAAATTAATAATGTTTCTTAATCTCTTGCTGTGCTCAATTTCACTAGTTGCGCAATCCAATTAGGCTCAGAGTTAAATCCAGTTTAGGTCCTCACAGTTCAAAGACTAAATCAATACTCATTCCAATTGAATATGAATTTGGTAATAGTAGTCATGTGTTCTTTTCAGCTATATTTCACTATTAACGTTCTTTGCAAGACGGGTATTTTTTTTAGGTGCTTTTCACTCTTCCAATGTAAGCCCTTTTGCCGTCAAAGGGCACTTTAACTCCAAAAGAGCCTTCTCACTGGAAGGAAAAACTGCTATCCCGTCTGGACTGGCCCCTAGAAACCCATATTCCTTGTGCATGAAAAGCCCAGCAGAGTTCACAATGCAACCTGTTTTCTTTAAAAAAGCTGCAATAGCTACAGGCTCATACATCTTAACATGCTCCATTGCCTTCGTTTGGCGGCTTCTGGGATACAGCAGCTGCTGAACTAATGAACCCACAGTCTTCACCCGCCTTTTACAAACAGCACCAGCTACGGAAGTTGTAATTCTATTTTTTCTGTATTCTATCCAGTTATTATCGATAGAATTTTCTGAAGCCTAGTGACTTTTTCGATACTGAGGATTTTCGCTGCAGTACATTGGAGACGGGTAAAAAAATCTGTTTTTGCAATTTCGAGTTCACTGAAATCAAGATCCGGAGCGGTTGCTTTCGAGCACTAGTTTTTGTCTGCTACTGAAGAGAAATCTTCTGCATTCGGCATTTTTATACTGCTTCTTATATAGTCTGTTTTTCAAGCATTTTCACGCATGATTAGCCCACTCAATTTTTTCTACATTTCTGCCATATGGTACCCTTGCTATAATTTCAGAATGGGTACTCGAATCGCTTCGGCAACTAATCGAGCATATCTTAGATTTTGCATGGATGTTGCTATTCGGAATGCGTCAACTAATATATCTGACTCCATACCTGTACTAGGCCCCTGCCAGTTCATAAAACATGTATGGTCAGGAACAGATCTATTTACTTGATGCCTGTATTTCACGCAAGTACTGCAATATTTGTTTCTAATTCCTAGATTTAAGAGTTTCTTCGAATAGAAACCTATCACCACTCCACAGCCTGAGAGTGCACGATACCTATTCCCGTAACTTCGTGTACACCAGCTTCCATCAACTATAACACAAGTCTCTACAGCTCCATTTGGGTGAATTTTCTCACCTGCTTCCAGTGCCATTTTTCGCTCGGTTTTCCCATTTTCCATAATATAGTCATAGAGAACTTTTTCCAATTCCACGCAAATTTCTTTCTCAAGTATCGTAAAGACTTTTGGACACGGAGTATTTATTTCAATCATAGAGAAAAGTTCTTGAACCTGGGCTTGAGTCATTCCACCATTTATTGCACCAACAACTCCTCTTTGCTGACGCTTCCTGTTTCTGTTTTGTGTTTCTTTCTGATAGTATTCACACTATCAAAATCAGTTCTTTTCCGTTTTTGGACTACGGTTTCCATTGAGTCTGTTTTTTTAAGCCTTCGAGGAGCAAGGGGCTTTTCTGTGTGAATTTTGGCTTCTTCATGACATGAATCGCATTTGAAGATGAGTCTTGAGCATAATCCATTTCTATATTCCTTAGAAAACATCATATTCGAAACCAAATTAATGTCTTGGCACCTGTAAATAAAAAGCTAATTGGTTCTGAGGAAGTAAAATAGTAAAGTAGCGATTTTATTGTTTTGGTAGAAAGGAAAGTGCCATGGCTTTAAAAAGGATATGTAGTATGTAGAGTAGTGACCGATGTAGGGTAATTAAAATATGAAATAAAATATAAAATTTAGCTAGAAATGGGTGAGAAGTGGAAATTATACAATCTAACCGAAAGTTTGTTGTATTTCATTGTCAGATTAAACCACCCAATTTTATTTATGTATGTAAGCAAACCAAAAACTGTCCTGAAACTACCAATCAGGAAAACCAAGTATTTCAAAACTTTACAAAATCCTTTGGGGCATGACGGGAAATGCCCTCTAAATCGACCCGTGTCGATTTACCACATTCCAAGAAAAATGAAGTCTCACTTGACTCCCTAAAATCAAATTCAAAGTAAAAATCCGTGCCCCAAATTCAGTTGCATCTCAACTATCATTTAGATTTTTATTCGAGTAATCCACAAAGTTCTTATTAGTACGATTACAAATACCAATATGCTTTTATGAGTTAAGAGGATCAAATTAGCTCGTTAGTTTCTCAAATCCTTTAAAGCCTTTGAAGACATTCTTTCAGAACCTTTATACTTACTTTTTAATGATTAAATAAAAAATTGTTTTTTTTAAATGAAAGTAAGGAGTAACATTAAAACTTAAAACGAACAGAAATTACCCCGTATATGAAAGAGGCTGTTCCCTCCTTAACCCTCCGCTCTTTACCCCAAAGTTTGACTCCTTCTCTCAACTCTACCTTTTAAGACTGTAAAAACTAGCGTAAAGAGCGGGGCGTTGAGGAGTGAACAGCCTCGTTCATATACGGGGTAATCTCTGTTCGTTTTAAGTTTTAATGTTACTCCTTACTTTCATTTTAAAAAATTCGTTTTTTTATGTAATTTCTGAACGTTTTTTAGTTAATCCATGTTTTGATTTCGGCTCTTGCAGATGAATAATTAAAACGAAATTTGCATATTCAATTTTATTGCTTTCTCATAGTTTTGATCGAACGATTTTGAGAAAAAATGAGTGGGGGAGGAAGCTCGGCTGCTCTCCAATTTTTTGTTACTTAAAAAGGCAACTAGAGCATTTATTTTTTTACGACGGTTTTCATTAGTAAAGATATACGTAACTTACGAATTAGCTTACCTAACGAACTTCTATATTCGCATGTTTCTATTACGTATATGAGAGGGGTTCGCCCACTTGTCAATACCTCGCTCATTACACTAAAGTTTAAATTAAAGCCTAAATCCTTAAGAATGACCCCTGAATCACAAAGGCCGTAGAATAAATAGTTGAAATTACTAAAAATACTTTAGCGTAAAGAGTGAGGGATTAGGAGGAAATGAACCCTTTATATGTGTAATATTTTTTTTCGTTTTAAGTTTTAACGCTGGTCCTTACTTTCAGTTGAATACTCTTTTTCATATTTATTTTTTCATTGTTTTTTCAAATAATGCTAGGGAATCCTGCCCCCCCCTTATGGAAATTTTTTCTCCCCATGGAAAGTTTCCCCCATACAACCCCCTCTTCTCAACCCCTCCTCCCAACCAAAAAATTCCACTGAAAACGTCCGTACACTTCCCAATAATCATTACTATGTGCAAACACTGGTCAAAGTTTGTAACTTGCACCTTCTCCCATGGGGACTGTGGGGGAGTAAGTCGTCCCAAAAGACACAGTTATAAGGTTTTTCAACTATGCTGAATAAAATGGCTATATCAGGATTTTGATCAGACGACTTTTGGAAAAAATGAACGTGGGAGGGGCCTAGGTGCCCTCCAATTTTTTTTTGGTCACTTAGAAAGGGTGCTAGAACTTTTCATTTCCATTCGAATGAGCCCTCTCGCAAAATTTTAAGACCACAGGGTCGATACGATCACCCCTGAAAAAAAAAAATAAATAACGCGTTTCCGGGATTTGTGTTCTGGCAAAATATACAAAATTCTACATTTTTGTCGATAGGAGCTTGAAACTTGTACAGTTTGGTTCTCTGATATGCTGAATCTGATGGTGTAATTTTCTTTAAGATTAAATGAATTTTAGGGGGTGTTTCCCCTTATTTTCTAAAATAAGGTTAATTTTCTCAGACTCCTAACTTTTGATGGGTAAGACTAAACTTGATGATGAAACTTACCTATTTAAAATCAGCATAGAAGTGTGATTCTTGTGATGTAACTCTTGGTATCAAAATTCTGTTTTTTACAGTTTTGGTTACTATTGAGCCGGGTCGCTTCTTACTACAGTTTGTTACCACGAACTGTTTGAAATTACCTCTACTGTTAAGTTCGCTTTTTGTTGGAAATAAAATGAAAAAAAAAAGTTTTTTAACTGAAAGTAAGAAGCGACATTAACGAACAAAAACTACCCCGTATATCAAAGGGGCTTTTTCATCCTCAACGCCTTTCTCTTTACGCTAAAGTTTGACTCTTTTTCTCAAGTTTACTTTTTTAAACATTAAAACATTTTAGCGTAAGGAGCGGGGCGTTGAGGAGGGAAAACCCCTTTTAAAATACAGAGTAATTTCTGCTTGTTTTAAGTTTTAATGTCGCTCCTTACTTTCAGTTAAAAAACTTGTTTTTTTTTCATTTTATTTCTTAAAGTTTTTGGATTAATACATTTTTTTTCTGTTTCTCTGTTTGCCATGCTGTAATGTCCAATGAATTGTGGGACAGAATAGAAGCAGTTCAAAAAACGTGTCTAAGAATTATTTTTAAACAGGGTAAAGGGCCTTACATTTCCCTTCTTCGGAGAGCAAATCTAGTTACCCTTAAGGAAATGACAGTAAAAATTTTCTCGTGTTTTACCAACAATACCGTGAATAACCCTTGTACTACTTCTCTTTTTCCAAGTGAACATTCACCCACCCGTCACGTCAGGGGCAGATCCAGGATATTTTTTTTTGGGGGGGGGGTACATAAAAGGTTGCCCCGATAAACTTGTCGACAAAGAAATACCAGCAATTTAAAGGGAACTGCAACAATTTCTAAGCCGTAGGTAGGTAGTGGACATGGACTTTAATTTAATATAAAATCTGATGAGTTCTATTGAAATTAAAGTCAATTAGAAATATTAATACAAAAAAAGTACGTTTATAAGAACCACCTCGCCATAAAAACAATTAAAAGGTTGTTCACCCTCTACAAAAAAATTATATATTTAATCGTTTCTGCATAATTTGTAGTATTTGCACTTCTGGCGACTATAGCGAGCTAGTTAAACTTTGTATTGTCAAAAGAAAATTAGTACCATATTTTGGTATCATACATTCTATGGAACTAATTGTTGATTAAACATTAAATAAGTGTTCGTTTGATGGTTTAGCAGGAAAAATGGAACAAAGAAATAGAAATAAAATGTTTTCTTAATGTTGCTAGTAGCAGCGGATTAAGTCAGAATTTTAAATCTTCCCTCCTTACGAATGAAGATTTTCGCCTCCCAGTTGGCATTTGTGGTAATACGGACAGATTCCGTTGATAAACTTAAATTTAATTAAATACTTTTTGGGAACATATGTCATTAATAAAAATCTAACAGAGACTGCGAAAAGTAACTGAAACCTTGGTTTAAACTTGTTTGCAAAAAGCAACAGCCTTAATAATTAAAAACTTACTTAAAACTCGACTGTTAAAAACCAAATACAAAAAAAATAAATAATTTTTCGTCCCAAACAGAACCAGAAAAAGCGGTCCCAACCACAAATCTACTACTATGTAGGGGGGAGGGCGCCCCCCTGCATCCGCCACTGCCCCACGTTCTTTTTCAACAAAAATCCCCCTTCTTGCCCCAATAAGAGTTTTCACTGAAAGATATAAAAGAACGTTCATCCTTCACATAGTTGAAATTTTAAATTAGTAAACCTCCCCTCTTTTCACTTCACTTTTAACTTGTAGTTTTAATTCTTATTTTGCAATTCCAAACTTTACAATTCTTGCTAGTTAAACTAAGTTGTCATTTTTTTAAATTTGTTTTTCCGGTTTTAATTTAAGACTTTTTGTCGTTTGACTTTTTAACTGATTGTAATTTTATGAGTTTAAACTGGTTTGATATTTGTTACTGCTTGACATTCACCATTTTTTATTGACACAAGTGTGAATTTGGCCCTTTTAGGCTTGTGATAGCCGTTTTGTAGAAATAAATCTTGTCTTGTCTAAACCGTAGTTTGAAAATAATGTGATAGATAACCCGTGAAATATGACAAGAGAAGAGCCAGAACTTGAGTACTAAGTTGAGATTGCTAAAGAAACAGCGAAACAACTGCCGATTATTCTATATAAGCTTTAGATTGTTGGTAAAACCAACAATAGTGAAATTAAACCAACCTAAGCATATACCGTCGGAGCGTTCTGTTGTTTTGGGATGAAAATATCTTTAAAAGTAATCGAAAATTCTTTCTCTATAGCAGAAAAGACAATTATTAAGAATTACTAAGGAACAAGTTGTATTAATTGTAACCCAGAATAATTCCCCATCCTAATAATTTTGATAGCAGTAAATCAATGACCTAAAATGAAAGACAAAAAAAACTTACCTGTGGCGAATCACGAGCTTTTCATAATTCTCAAAAAGGTAAGGTAGATCCACAATCCAGCGTGAGCCTTTTAGTAGGTCTGACCCCAAATTTCTTCCAGAAGTGATAACTTTCATTGCAAAAGGGGAATTTGTTCCAATTTCTTTGGAACTGGATTTGTCGTGAACCGAAGCAATCGTTAAACCTTCTAACAAATATTTTGGCAAACGTGGTCTGCCTCTAGCACGATAATTTAATTTCGACTTTTCACGATGGGCCTGCACATTTGGCAGATTGAGCCCTTGCTTATTTATTTTTTTCCCATGTTACTGTGGTCAATAACAAGAACTATATAAGAACTTTATTAGGGTTGTGACCATTGTTATCGGGGTTTATTTACTAAGGGTTTAATTGTTTCTTGGAAAGGCCTTTGACTTGAGAC
Organism: Artemia franciscana; assembly: GCF_032884065.1. Lineage (NCBI taxonomy): Eukaryota > Metazoa > Arthropoda > Branchiopoda > Anostraca > Artemiidae > Artemia > Artemia franciscana. Next base: position 37,143,981 of record NC_088875.1, read on the forward strand.
TGGTCATTGCTGCCTTAGGATGGTAATTCTGAAATTATTTTCAAGAAATTCTTTCTTGGAAAGACCTTGGACTTGATACTGGTCATTGACTGCTTTTGTAGTTTGCTTTGGTAGTTCTGCAGCAAGACTCGTCTTGCTATAACTTATTTAAATACTCCTGGGACATTTTGTTTCGCTAATATTAGTTATTAATTAGCTCGTTTTATATATCTTTAATTCTGAATCCAGTAGAAGATTATGCAAAATTGTACTTATACTACAATATTTAAATTTGTCCTGAATTTATTTTAACGGTACAATAACAACCAAAACGATAAATAATGCTTTTTAAAATAAAACCTTTGCTTCTTATTCGGCCCTTGTGCTGTGTTCAATTTATCTTTCGGATTAGACTCAGCTTATCCTTAGCCATTCTTCTTGTAATTATTTATACAATACAATTTTCTTATATCTTTTAATCGGCAGTTTGGTGTCTGCACCCTACTTCTTCTCTATACTCTGTTTAAACAGGTTACAACTAATTAATGCTTGACTGAATCGCTCCTGAACAATCCGAGTTGTTAGTCCCTTGGTGCAATTTATGCATTCTTAGATGCTCCGATTACAGCTCAATCTAACCTTTTTAGGGGAATTTTTTACTTCGGAACACAAATATGTAAAGCATTTGAAGGGACTGCAGCCAGGAGGTATATATTGTAGAAATAATTTTCTGATTGTTGAATAGAAAATTTTTTGCTCTATTTTTGATACCCCACAACAACAATGTCAAGCATAGCAATCTAAAATGCAAACCCGAAACAGGTTTTATAATTATTTTGGAATTATAAAAAAATAATTGTCAGCTCTAAGATTTTATTAGATTAAAAGATCCACCCAATTTTTTTTATTTCTATTGACATAAAAACCGCCAAAATCACTAATTTAGGAACGTCAGGCAAACTACCAATGTTTAACATGGGAGGCATAGGAAGATTCTTTGAGAGTCTGTCCTGCCTTAACGGATGACGCTGGTTGTCCAAAGAGCATATCAGCAATATCTTACAAATAGTTTTGAGTGAAAATTAAAACTTACAAGGCGTGTTGTGGGACATGTCGAATTAAACCAATAGACAATATTCATTTTACAATACTGCTTTTCTAGTCCTACAGCTACTACTGCTATTACTCTTACTGCTACTAAAGCTAAGACTACTACTTTTAACTCTACTCCGACTTCTACTGCTATAACTACTAGTGCTACTGTCAAACTAAGAATATTGATGCGAAAAGTTTGGGTACAATTGAAACTGTGTTGAAATAAACTGAAACACACTACACCCCTATAGGTTTTCAATGTCAGCAATGCTTCAGGACCGGTTGATAGTACTGAGTTGGAAATTTCATTGTATGTTTAAGGGGATGTTGAAAATACAAGAAAGGTGCTTTGTGAATGCTACTACTGCTACTACACAAGCGAAGGGTATTAAGGTTTTCTATCAATAATTAGTCAGATGTTGAACTGAATCAAAACAAACTATAATAATGTAGATTGCCATAAGGGTGACAAAGCAATAGCACAACAACGACTTACATTATTAAGTTAGATTTTCAGGGTAAGTTTTGACGGATTTTGAACTAGCCAAAAGACAATGCATGTATACTTTTAATGCTACTTCTATAGTTACTGTAACTAATAACACTAAGGGTATTAAGTTGAAACATTTTGGGGGAGTTTCAATAAGACAGAAAGATTATGTACATGCAAGCATTAAAAGGGCATATAAGAAATATCGCAGACAGTTTCGTTTAACTCAAACCAGGTTTCAAGGGATTTGACTGATAGCCTAGCAACTCGCCTTAAAAATCTTTGTATACTCGCATATAGTTTATTTATGTCTGATCGTTTGGGTAAATTCAACTTAAGCCTGACTAGACAAAATGGACAAACCAAAATCAAGATACAAGGTTACTTGCATGGATTATGGGTCAAACTTTGACTACTAGTGGAATAGAAATTTCTAAAAACAATGGAAAAGTAATTAGAATTCAAAGAAAAGGGACCCCACAAAACCCTTTCGAAGCAAGTGTATACAAAACATTAAAAACAACTCGATTACAATACAAAGTTGAGAAGAACAAGAAAGATTTGAACCTAGAACTGTTTTCTCCAGGAGTAGAGTGCTATTGAAGACGCTGGGATAACTCATTCGAGTCGGGAGGTACGTTTTTTGCCTCGGACGAAATTAATCCAAATATTGCCTCTGGGTCTTTACGGTAATTTTCGATGTTACGCCATCGAGCAAAATTTTGAAACAACTTTATGAAAGAATCGGTAAGATTTTAATTTCACTATTAAATTTATAAATTGCTCGTTTTATTTTTACAAATAATGTTTTCTGTTTTATTAACTTTACGAAAATAACTGAGCAAAACTGTTTTTTAGCTAATTCTATATGGGGACTCCCACTATTGGGAATTGTATAAGATATTAAATGTAAAAAATGTGTTGAGAAGCTTATAGTTTTAACAAACAAAATTAGGTTTATAAAACTACTTGGATACCAGATATTTGGAGGGGATTAGGGTCTATCCTTGGCCTTATGGCCAGAACACGTAGCGTCTTACAATAGCTCCTTGTGTCAACAAGTCTGTCCTGTCTTTTAATGGAGTATAAAATTAACAAAATATACTCAAAGACACGACTTTCATTTGGTAGATTGTTGACAATTTAATTATTGTCCAGAGATTTTATAGCTAATTTGAGTGCATTAAATGCAAATAAAAACAAGATCTTATTTTTCAATCCCCATCCATCTCTTCTTTAGGCTAAGGTTTTTGAAGTCCTTTAAACATTATAATAAATTCGGTCCTATAACTTTTATTACTGCTTAACAGGAATCTTTTGTTTCAGTGCAATAAAATTAGTAATTATCGTAAAAATTATTATATTATATAATATGTATAATAGTTATATCAAATGATAAATTTAAATTTGATAAAAACTATAATAAAAGGTGTTCTGTTAATTGTTTTCCCCTAAAAACGAACCATAAATTTTACTATTTAAAACAAAATGAATAATGAAAAAGTCTTATTGGGAACAATAAAAACTAGTACAAAGAACAGTCCATGTATCCTCGACGTATCCTTGGCCTTTCTTATTTGCAGTACAATATTTGTTCATTTATGTTTTAATATCCGTTGTTACTTCATTTTAATTTCCTTTTCGGTATACTGTTTTCAGACTTTTATCTCATATTTTATTTAGGGTTTTCTTTACTTTATTCAAACTTATGAGGACAAATATTTTAGTTTTAAAGATACATATTACTTTCCTCTACCTGGTGTGCATCTTCGAGCGCTTCTTATGCCACGAAACCTAGCACAAGTAATCAGATGGTATGCATGCTTTTTTAAACTAGTAACTCCTTACACTCACTTAGACGAGAACTGATGAGAACATTTCAGGCAGTAAATTTCAATTAAAAAATTATTTCAAACGACAAGAAGAGCCTTTGCAACATTAAAAACTAATATTTAGACGCATTGTAGCTAAGAAACCTCACTTTCAGTGAATGAGAACCCCAAAAACTTGCCTCTAAGATGAACACTCCTGGGAAACTCACGTTAATAGAAAAATTGCTTCGAGAAGAGACACCTATCAATTGAATTGTCTATTAAGTGGTTTGCAAACACTATTGGTATTAGCAGCAAACACAAAGTACTAAGGAACAATGTTCATTTGCCTTCTTTTTTGCTTAAGCGGATAATAAAAAAAAAGAAGAAAATACATCCACAGGATGACCCCCCTCCCCAATGACACTGGATTCGGTCGGGATTTGAAATAAAACATCTGAGTTACGAGGTCCTTCTAAATATGAAATTTCATTAAGATCCGATCACTCTTTCGTGAGTTAAAAATACCTCATTTTTTCAAATTTTTCAGAATTACCTCCCTCCTCCAATTGAGCGGATCCATTACGGTTACATCAATCACGTACCTATGACATGTACATATCCCCTTCAAAAGTATTATAAGATATTGAAAAATTAAACTCATAATTTAGAGATATAACATTAACATCGGAAGCAACATTTTTCGATTCAATTTACTATAACACTGAAAAACTGTTATTTTCATTTACCTGACAAAAAAATTACGTTGATAAACTATGGTCAACAGTCATGAATAAAAAGTTCTCACCGAATCATGACACAAACGATTCTTAGAAGAATAATTGTAAACCGAACTCTTGATTTCAAATATTGTAATTGGGGTAACATCATCACTTATGGCCTCCCATTCAACACTTTCACTTCTTACGTTGTACTGAACCTTGCTTATTTTTGGCGCTTTAGGAACATCTGAAAAAGAAACGGTAATTTAAAAAAATGCTAATGACATTAATAACCTCTTTCCAAACCTCCCTTTACAACAGAGTATTCACAGGGAGAATGAAAGCTAAGCCTCCTTTAGCTAACACTCTGATTATTTCCTACTCTTCCATAAAATTAATAAAAAGAAGTCTTCTAAACCAAAGTTGAAAGTGAAGCTATGTCGGAAGTAGAACAAAAACAATAACTGAAATTATAATGAACAATGAACTAAATTTGAAAAAAAAACAAACAGATATTATACTTAATCAAAAAGATGTTTTTTCTAGGTTAATTAAAAAGTTTTATTTTCAGTAAAACATACCGACCGTCTTCAGTATATGTGTTGAAGACGGTCAATGTATATGGGACCGAAATAGCCAGAGATTTTGTTATTGTTTTCACTGTCAAATAAGAGGATTTATCCCTACTAAACTGTTATTTGTACATAATAATAAGGTTGTTTAGAATTCGAAAATACCTACAGGAGACTTATTTTCCCCTCCCATGCACCCAAGTGATTATAAACTTTTAGCAGAATTCTTACTTTGTTTTTAAACGTAACTCACATGATCTTCCTATTTCCTTCAGTTGACTTACTCAGTTTACTACTTCCAATAGATATCACGCTATTTTTGATCTTCATCACTTAGCTCATTTAATTTATTCTAGTCAGCTTTGCTTTCCGTTTGAGTGGAAGTTAGACTTTTTTGGAGATTTACAATTTTGGCTATATGTTTCACCATTTGTAAATAATACATAGGCACATGTTAGCAGAAGATGAGATATTTGGAACGATCTGCTCGGTTGAACACACAGAATTGAACAAGAATAACTATTTATATCAGTAAAAGTAAGTAATTTCAAAATTTTTGAAGGCAATTCCTCATTAGGGAAACATAATGAGGTAAAAAAAAAACACTTGTGAATTTTACTTATAGGACTAAAATATGTCAATTTATACCCAATTAAATGCTATTTCCAAATACAAATGTTGTTATCTTTGAATTTTTTCCAGAACATACTATATTGTAGCCATATATCATGGTAATATATGAAATGTCTGTTGGTTTTGTGGGTCTGCATTGTGTGAGAGGAAAGCATTATTTTAAGAAAAAATGACTAACTAATTAAAACTAGATAATTGCGGGACTATTGAAAAAAAATTCGAAATAGGGCTCCAAAAAAGTCTTAAAGTGGCAATTTTTCATTATTATTGTTATTATTTTCTTCATCACATTAGTTCAATAGTTTCTCCTGCATTTGATTTATTCTCTTCTATGTATATAGCTGATTCTCCGTGCTTTTTCATGTCTACATCGGATTTTCTTACCCTGGAAACTCAACCCATCAATAAAAAGAAATATTTATAAAGTATACACATAGAATGGGATTGAGAATAAGAGTCGAAAACACAGCAATCGCGGTTAAAAGTCCATACAAGCATATGACACTTGTACAATGATATCTATCAACTGCATCCTAATACATATCTACTATTATTGCCACAGCGATAGTCGCAGCCTACTAAAGAGTGATATATTCACTAAATATAATAAATTTAGTAATTTTTATATTTAATAAAAACAACACTACCCATTAATGTTGTTTTTGGTAAAAAAAAAGATAAATTGCCAACAATCTAAGCTGAATTTTATTGTTGAGGACTGGGGCAGGGTGACTTCCTTTACTATAAGGGCTACACTGCTTATTATTGGTTGTTTTTAATCTGTAGCAGTATTATAGGGAATAGTTTGTTCTTTTATTAAGTATTTTATTGTTCATAACAAGTTTAGATCAACATGTCATATTCTTTTTATGTCAAATGATGTTATTGATGCACCAATATCACCCATTGACTCCCACTCAAGACTGGCATTTTTTGGGTTGCAATGAACATTGGTTAACTTTGGCGATTTCATTATTATCTATTGCAGTATCAAATTTAATGTATTTAAATTTATTTAATTGTTCATGGTTCTTGTCGGAGCACCACCATATGTGTGGTAGATGTTCTACTTCTTTGAGTTACTGCTTCAAGCGTTATCCGAAATTAGTTCGATATCAGAAATTCGATATTAATAACAAAATTGTAAATAATACATAATCAGCAGTATTGAAGGATTAATACTTCACCACTAATTATAGTGTTGTGGCGGTGAATGCAAGAAAACCCATGTATAAAATAGCTAACTACTCTGTAATTATTAGGGGTCTGATTTTACATTGATTTTTCTGCCACCTCATATATTTCTGATACATGGCTGCGCCAAACATAAGTGAAGAAACATGATTCATTGTGTCATAGCCGCCCAACCTTACATTAGCAATATTTATTTACAATAGGGACTGGATATTGTTATAGGCAAGAGACCAACTCTTAGTTATCTTGTAGCGCGATATCCTTCCAGTTTGTATGGCTTATCTATCATCGGGAGCAGTGGGGTTTAATTGATACATATTTTGTGCGTCAATTATCTCATGTTCGGAATTTTCTCCATGGCTTTAAGAATGCAAAAATCCCCGCACTCGAATGTCCAACGTTAGCCATGCTCTTATTTTTCACAAAAGAGGAACTTAAGACATTATGGCGTAGTACTTTTTATTATTTACTTTGAAAGATACACTATTCTTGATTCTTAATTATTGACAAATGGACTTACCCGACAAAGACATGAAAATCGCCAAGAACATTGTGCAGTCGTTATCAACAAGGTGAGAGAATTTTGACTACAGACATATGTCAGACTGTAGCCAATAGTTTTTCACAAAAGGAAACATCGGAACGCTTTTTGACATATCACATATTTCTTGACTGAAAACAAAACAAAATGGTTAACCGAAATCACTCCCAGCAAAGACATAGCTAATCGATAAATTGATGTATCTTTAAGGTAGTTAGAAATCATTTGGGTTTTATTTAGGCCAGGAAGGTGTAAATTGGACAGCAACTAATAGGTGTTGCCAGTTGAAGAAAAAATATAGCAATTACTAAAATATTGACTTATACCCATTCATAGATATATGTCTGGTATTGTCAAATATAAGTCAAATATTACACATTATTTACACTTAGACAAGATATAAACAAAGTGCTGAATTGCCAGAAACGTTGTTTATTTGACTCTGTGAAGTTTCTTAAATCCTCTGTTACCTCTTAGTGTTGGTTTTCCAGCGTCTGGTTTGTCAATGAAATTCTCTTTCTGATGATTTAAGGTTATTTTTTCATTTCCATTTTAGAAATATACAAAAAATGAGAGCTGCATTTCGGTATTAAGGCTCATCAAAACTTCGGATATTTGTTTGAAGCAATCCTATGACAACCTTGGTCAAATCAAACAGTTCGTGGTAACGAACTGTAGTAAGAAGCGATCCGGTTCAATAGTAATCGAAATTCAAAAAATGGAATTTTGATACCAACAGCTACATAAAAAGAATCGCATTTTAATGCTGTTATTTTAAAAATATAAGTTTTATCAAGATTAGTTTTACCAATCAAAAGTTACGAGCCTGAGAAAATTTGCCTCATTTTTGAAAACAGGAGGAAACACCCTCTAGAATTCATACGATCTTAACGAAAATCACACCATCAGATTCACCGTATCAGAGAACCTTGTTGTAGAAGCTTCAAGCCCCTATCTACAGAAATGTAGAATTTCGCTTTTTTTGCCAGAAGACAAATCACGGATGCGTGTTTATTTGTTTTTCTGTTGTTTTTTTCCCGGGGGTGATCGCAGCGACTCAGTGGTCCTAGAATGTCGTGAAAGTTCTCATTTTAACGGAAATTCAAAGTTCTAGTGCCTTTTTTAAGTGGCCGAAAAAATTGGAGGGCACCTAGACCCCCTCCCACGCTACTTTTTTCCCCAAAGTCACCAGATCAAAATTCTGAGATTGCCATTTTATTCACCATAGTCAAGAAACCTAATAACTATGTTTTTGGGGACGACTTACTCCCCTGCAGTCCCTGTGGGAGGGGCTGCAACTTACAAACTTTGACCTGTGTTTTCATATAGTAATGGTTACTGGGAAGTGCACAGTCATTTTCAGGGGGATTTTTTTGTCTGCGGGGGTGGGGATTACGTGGGTGGATCTTTCCATTGAGGAACTGCTCATGGGGGAGAGACTTTCAATGGAGGGGGCGCTGGATTTTCTAGCATTATTTAAAAAAACAATGAAAAAATAAATATGACAAGTTTTCTACTGAAAGTGAGGAACAGCATTAAAACTTAAAACGAAAAGAAATTATTACGCATATGAGGGGTTTAGCTCCTCGTAATACCTTGCTCTTTACGCTAATGTATTTTTAGTAATTTCAACTATTTATTCTGCGGTCTTTGTAATTCAGGGGTTATTCTTAGGTAATTGGGACAAAATTGAAGCTTTAGTGTGAAGAGCGAGGTATCGACGAGGGGTGAGCTCCCTCATATACGCAATAAAAACATACGAATATAGAAGTTGGCTACGTAAGTTAATTGATAAGTTACGTATATTTTTTGCTTATGAAAAGGTTCGTAAAAACTTATAGTCGCTTTTTTAAGTAATCAAAAATTAGAGGGCAACTAGGCCTCCTCCCTTGCTCCTTTTCTCTCAAAATCTTCCGATTAAAACTATGAAAAAGCCATTTAGCCAAATAAAAATTAATATGCAAATGTCGCTTTAAATATTTATGTACGGAGAGCCAAGATCAAAACATGCATTAACTCAAAAACGTCCAGAAATTAAAGAAAAAAAAACGTTTTTTTAAATGAAAGTAAGGAGCAACATTAAAACTTTAAACGAACATAAATTATTCCTTATATGAAAGGGGCTTTTCCATCTCAACGTCCCGCTCTTAATGCTAAAGTTTTTTGCTGTTTTAAAAAGTAGAGTTAAGAGAAAAAGTCAAACTTTAGCGTAAAGAGTGGGGCGTTGAGGAGGAAAAGCCCCTTTCATCTACGGAGATATCTGTTCGTTTTAAGTTTTAATGTCGCTCCTTACTTTCATTTAAAAAAATACTTGTTTTTTTTTTGCTTAATATTTCATAGGGATGCTGTTTTATATGGCTGAACCTCATAAAATAAAGCTGCTGCAAACCAGGTAATTCTACCTTTGATGACCTAACGGCCAAATTTTCCTACTGCTCAAAACCCGTTACAGGAAAAACCCAGTGAAGGATTTTGAATGCTCCATTCCTACCGTTTAATTGTCCAATTGATAAAACTGCATCAACTTCAATTTTTCTTCAGCTACTAATTATAGTCAAAACAAATAATTGGGATGGGATAATGTCACTCTCAAGAGAAGGCCTGACTCGTCGACAAGGATAAAACTAAAGTTTTGAATTTCGGAGTGTTCAGTAAAACTGAAACACAATAGATTAATTTTGCTCTCAGGTCGTGGTATACTACCGTATGTTGTCACAGCGAGTATTAAAGACTTGCCTAAATGCTCTTTGGTTGCCCTGGCATAATACAATAGAAAATAAAACACAATACAATAGGAATTTTGACACAATATGAAATACAAGACAACCATAATGAGAGACTAAAAACAAATATAAAATGGTATTTTAAACCTAAAACTCTCACCTTGGTATTTTGTAGTCCAGACTTGCCAAACCATAAATGAGGTAAAATAGGCCAACAACAGACGCAGGAATCAACATACAAGCATAGAACCCCACCCAATCGATGTAAAGTCCAACTTTATCTCCAAAATACTCTTTTATGTCATCGACTGGTTGAAACTTGGTGGGCTTCTTTATGGATCCTCAATCACGATCCAAATTACATTTTGTGCTGTCAGTAGAGTTCCAGTAACCCTTTAAAACAAGTTTTAATAAAATATACCTAAAGTTAGTAAATCACAACATTTGAGGATAATGAATGAATGAACTTTATTACCCGTAAAGTATAAAAAACACAAAGTACGGAGTATTATAAATAAATAAACAAAAACAAATACGATAAACAGCGTAGAAAACAAAATTCAAACTAACAAAAGACACTATGGACTAATCAACCAGTATCTATATGGAAAAAAGGCTGCAGAGGGTCATAAACATGAATAAAGTTGACAGTCTTTTTACATAGATCATCACTGGAAGACCGAATCCGAGAAGGCACATCTACTAAACCAAATCGAGCAATAATTTTTTTGTTTCGGTGCCATCTAGGAAGCCGCAGGAGGAATTTGCAATATCTGATATAAGCCGTACGTAGAGTATGTCGATCTTTCTTACGAAACAGATGAGCCATGCCTGATAAAAACAAAAGCACAGGGGCGCAATAAGCGTTATAAATCATGCACAAACCGTTGCGGTTGTAACGGCTTTTGTTTGGGGATATTTTTCCGTAAGTGACGCGTAGGTTTTTCACGGCTTGATTCACTAGGGATGAACAGGTAGCGGAAAGTGTTGGGCCGAAACACAGACCAAGCCAACTAACTAAAGAAGAACATGGTAGAACTGCAATCCCAGTAACGAACGGAGCGACCTCATAAGGGCTATTAAAACAAATAAACTCGCATTTAGACGCATTAACTGACAGTCCAATCTTAGATAGATCATTGGTTAATATAGTAAAATTAGAAAGCAATCCACGGCGAGTCCGGGCAACAAGAAGAACGTCATCTGCATATGCAATAGAAGACAAACCAGTATTACCGTAAAAAACAACTTCTAAGGGGACGCAGGCACGATGCAAGCACGCATTTAAATATACTAGGAGACAATACGGCACCTTGCCGAACTCCCTTATTAATTTTTACCGGGTCAGATATTTGGCCATTCCAGGTAACTTGAATTTTAGACTTTGAATACCAAGAAGACAATAAACTTAGTACGGAAGGATTAACACCTGAAGACGCAAGGGAAAATAGAGCCTGAGAGTGCACAATATTGTCGAAAGCTCCAGAAATATCAACAGTAAGACAGTGTAAAGACATTTTAGCTTTTACGGCATCTTTCATGAGTCGGCTTAAAACATGATGTGCATGGGAGCAACCGAAACTTTTTCGAAAACCAAATTGAAAAGGCGTAAAATCACAATTCGACTCAATTTCTGGTAGTAACAAATGTTCAAGCAACTTACTTAAGAAACACGCTACTGTAATGGGACGATAATTCACACATGACGTGGGGTCCTTGCCTCGCTTTTGAATAGACGTTACACGGCCACAAAGGAAGCTATCAGGAACAAGCGACTCTGCTAAGCAAGACTGGAAAAATATTTGTTGATGGTTAAGTAGAGCAGGACAATCATAAGCAAAAAATCGGTAAGAAAGGCCGTCACTATCAAGGCTATTTGAACGCTTAATTTTTCTTAAAGCCCGGTGAATTTCAGATATTGCTACAGGCTGGACATGAGCCTGCAGGAGACGGTATGGTAAAAGCGGTTTAAGCAACTTATAATAAAAAGACTGAAGAAAACTGTTAAATACACTGAACACACGCCTATAATGATCAACAAAATTAACTAGCTGGAGACAAGATAGGGTAGATGGGGAGCATTTCTCTCTATTAATAACCTTATTCCAGGAGGCCTTATCGGTGGGGCCTGGCCATGCATTCAAGCGTGCCCTCTTCAAACTTGCCTTATATTCAAGCTTACGCTTTTGTTTCACAGAGAAAACAGCTCCGGAAGATGGTCGGTCACATGATATCCACATACGTAGCCAAAATTTGGCTTTTTGCTTAGCACGTTTTACTTCAGGATCAACGTTCCAATTAGGCTTTCTTGTACCAATCCTAACTTTATCCACAGGCACTGCAGCTTTGGAAGCTGATTTAAGGCAATGGACGATTTGACAATAATAGAAATTTAGGTCAACTGTACTTGAAGGCGAGGAAACTGACGTTTGCAGCAGGTGATATGGCACTTTTATGGTCGAGAGTAAAGCAGTTAGCGTAGCAAGGTATAGTGGGACATTAGCACGATCCCAATTCAACTTCGTATGCCACTTCGGCTGAGCCGAAAGTATTTTGCCAGATAGCTCACAGGACAAATTACAGCTAAGAATAAGGTGATCGTCGTCAATCTTCTCTTCGTCCACCCTGACAATCGATGATATTAAGCTGGAACTGGAAGAGATCACGTGATCCAGGTTCGATTTTGAACAGCCTCTGTTATGAATATACGTGAATGGGAGGCTCTTAACTGCAACGTGATATATGCTAGGAAGGGATTCTAGCAAGAGGATTGATCTATCAGAGGTACCAAGAATGTCACAGTTAAGGTCACCAGCTAAAACCCAATTTAGGTCTTTCAAACGTAGACTTTCGAGTAGAGACTTTAAACTGGAGCAACATTTAGCGAAAGATGTGAACGATGCTATAGAACGTCGATCGCAAGGTAAGTAAACGTTTATAAAGGCGGTACTGTCACATTGAATCGCTAAGATGTTATCATCACAATGAATCACAGAGGGCTTTGATGGGGAACGGAAAAAAATCGCTAGGCCACCGGAAGGGTGGCCTCTAGTTTTCTTGGCCTCTTGCGAAAAGAAATGGTGGACAGAAGATCGCTTCAGGCTAGAAACGTTTGATTTGGTCAAAAGATGTTCTTGCAAGAACACTATGTCATGGACTAATAATTCATTAATTAACAAGTCTTTGTCTTTTGTGCCGTTAACATTAAGAGAAGCAAAACTGAAAATAGTGGCTTGGTTCATTTTGGAGCAGAGTTCAGAGCGCGTTTTATCACTGGGCAATTCATACTATAGGAAACATGAGCTTCGCCGCAGTTGGCACATTTCGGAGCCTCTAAGCAAGGATTGTCTTTAGTATTGGAATGGCATCCAGAACATTTAGAGCACTTCATCTCATTCGGGGCACATGGGCAGTGAGCTAACGAATGATGGATACTTTGGCATCTAAGACAATGGGCAATTCTTTGTATTCCGATATTTTAAAAGACTCGTAACCCAAGCGCAGACCTGTAGCGATGGCATATTTTAGTGCAGCGGAATCAAGGAACTCTAAACGGAATGTATGAGAAGAGCCGATTTGGCTGGCCTCAACAAGACCAGGAATAGCGGAGATTAGTATACTGCTAGAAACACTATCGGGAAGTCCCCTAATTACTCCAAGAGGTTTGCGATCAATCACTTTAGCAAGAATATTTGGATAGCTCGCAACAGCAGATGCGGCAAGAGAATTGGCGGAAACTTTATCCCGCGTAACAACAACCCATCTTTTCCTTACCGGATCGGACTTTACCGACACAATACCGTCATGTCCGGCGAAAGAATCAAGCTTTTCTTGCGAGAAACGGGGTCTCTTAGTTCTGGAGGCGGATATTTAAGAACAACGGCGTACGAGGGTTTGTGATTGGTACCCCTTACTATCTGAGACCAAAGAACTATTAATAGACGTTGTTGGACTATTGAGGTGAGCAAGCGGTTTTAACTGATCAAGGCACTGGTTGACTTTGGCGGTAAGGATAGAATAAGCTGACGCCGGAATGCTAGGGACTTCAGAGGGGGATTTGATCACGAACTCTGGAATATCAATATTTTCTGCAGAGCAGCGAGAAAGAGTAGCGATAATGTCCGACAATGAACTATTCTTAGCACTGGATCCCGAACGACGAGGTATAGGCTCATCTGCGAAGCAATTGCTATATAAAAGTTTCTTAGCTCCAAGAACATCTTCATACGGGAAAAAATCACTAGCGTATTTCACAATAGACTGATGGTCCAACCCCTCATCGAGATTGTGCTGAGCAAAATTCAAAACTGGGCAATAATAAAGCGTACTGGTATTCCAATTGTCCATGATAAGCAAATTTCACTCACGGCTCGGCATCAGTCCAAAAACAATTAAGTGAAAGAGGTATATCCACAGAGAAGTTCTCAATAAGCACAATTATGAAATGATCCACACTGGCTAAATGAATGCAATGAGAATAAATAATAACTTATCTTTGAGTGGGGCTAGTAATCCAGTGATTTGCAAGTAATCCGAATATTTCAATGCACGACTGAGATGATAGTAGTGCTGAATACTAACTCACAGCCACAATCCATAAATAATCCTTAAGCCGTAACCATATACAAGTTTATAAATTTATCTAACAAGTTTCAATTACAAGTTCAAAAGTATTTCACTCGTTATTTATTCCAAACAGGTACAGAGTTAATCCGGCTGAAATTCAATTAGTTGTTGACTGGTTAAATCACACGTCACAAATTACCAGAGCTAGCGAAATGCGAGTCCCCCAACTACCAAAAGCAGCAACTCACTGGTAATCATTTGGTACATGTCAAAGATACAGCCCCAGAAACAGCATGCAACGAACGTACCAGACAGGTCTACTGAACCAAAGCACCTAAATCCAGCCTCAGTGGGAGGATATACTGGATAAAACAAACTAGCAGTCGAATCAGGCTTATCCATCATCGGGAGCAGTGGGGTTTAATTGATACATCTTTTGTGTGGCGATCACCTCATGTTTGGAGTTTTTTCCATGGCTTTAAGAATGCAGAAATCCCTGCATTCGAATGTCCAACGTTAGCCATGCTCTTATTGTTCGCATAAACATCCTTTGAGCGAACAATGCTGCCCTCGCCATTTGTCTAAACCTCTTCAAGTAACCGATTTCTCTCTTTTCGAACGTTCCTCTGATATATTTCCCAAAATTATATGTCTTGTCTAATTTTGTCTTTGTCTAATTTTGGGAATACAATAAAAAATTATATTCCCAAAATTATATGTCTTCCTTGACTGATCATGATAATCGTACAAGGCTTTGATTCAGTAGAATAAAACTTGCTGGTGGTAAACTGGAGTTGTGAATGGTCCAGGCGGGTTGACCCAAACCCAATCTCTGGGACATCCGCCTCTTTCTTCATACTCGCTCTTGATATGTTCAATAAAAGTCTCGCAAGCAAGCTGTCTGATGGTCAACTATGGTGATTTTTGCTTCCCAAAAACTATGCGCTACAGCGACAACCAGCTCACTGACGGCCAAGTCTCGCCAATTGCTTTCGTTTGTTTCTGTGTTCAGGCCCATGATACTAGCCATCACAGGTGCATGTTTGAATATATGTTTATCTCCTAGATCACGTGATACTATTTCTGAATCCGAGTACCAGCCACTGAAGGGTATTGCATTGAATTCTAAGCCACCACAGTATAATTTTAAGTATGGCAATCCCTGGAGGGTGAGCCACTTGTTGCCAAGATCGGTGAAATTTTCATATTTGGGGTGACGAAGCAGTACTTGACGAACCAAATCTTCTGGAATATCGAAGAAATGCGCTTCTCCATCACCAGCCCAAACTGTAAGGGGTAATATATCTTGTCTCGTCTCATTTCCATCCCAATCAAGCTTTTAAGCAGCCTGAATCAGTTCAAAGTTATAAGGATCTCCAAGAGGGGTGCCGTCAGGTTGAACTCATATGTATGTCTTCCCCTGGGGAACACATGCATATCAATCATAACAGAATTCCACGCACGAAAGTCACATATTCCTGTTTGACGGGGTGGAAACACCGTTATTGCTGATCGAAGAATCCTACCATTTGTGGCGTATTGTAGGTGGTTACACATGGCTTCAAACATTCCCTGTGCTGTGACAACATGACGACAATCAAATACTTGTAGCTTTTTCCACTGGATACGTCCAGGAGAACCATTAAATTTCAAGGCCTTGCAATAGGGACAAAATTTACTCATGGTCCCGATTTGAACACATCTACTCAAGCTAAAATCATCGACTGGGCTGTACCTGAATGCCTGGCGATAATTTTCACGTTGCTCTTGTGATTCCTTGGCACGCTTTCTTTTGGCATTATCTCTTTGAGCCGTAAACCTGTTTTCACGTTGTTATTGTGATTCCTCGGAAGCTTTCTATTGTTCTAATAAAACGACCCTTGTGTTTCAGGAGTCGTTCGTAAAATTAGGACAAAATTTAAACTTTAGCGTAAACTTTAGTGAGGTATTGAGGAGGGGTCAATCCTCTTTGGAAACGTAACAATTTCTGTGCGTTTTAAATTTTAATATTGCTCCTTAGTCTAAGTTGAAGAAACCTCGTTTTTAAAAATTAATTTCTGATCGATTTTTAAGTAATGCCAGGAAATCTGCCCCCTATTGTTTCTACTCTGTCTTTGTTTGTTATGGAAAAGCAGTGTGGTCTTCGTCGCTATTTTTGTAAAGAATTAGATACAATTTGCCAAATTCATTAGCATGTTCGTAACTAAAATTGCTACAGAGAAAACTTAAAAAATTTCACCTAAAATAGCTTATAAAGAATTAGATACAATTTGCCAAATTCATTAGCATGTTCGTAACTAAAATTGCTACTGAGAAAACTTAAAAAATTTCACCTAAAATAGCTTAATAAGTCGATGAAAATTTAAAATAATTTTATTCCAACTCTTTGGCAGTAACGAAAAATTAAAAAAAAAAATCATTAAAACGGTAAATTGCCAGTAAATAGGCCGGTAACGTACATTATAAAAAGTAAAACTACTGTCAAAAAAAGTAGAATAGCCACTGGTTTTTCAGGCCACGGGTCTATTGGACAACAATTGGTCGGTCTAACTGCACTCACTATCTCTGTTACCAAGGTCCTGGTAACCTCTGTTACCTTGAGTACGAAGATGAAGCTTTCTTTCAGGCAACTTTAGCACCGTATTGCAATTCTTTGGTTTTCATTATGTAACCATCTGATTCTTTGATCTGCGTTTTAATTTCACTCCAATGGTTTAGATGCTCAGAAGACCCAAATTTTTCAATGAAATCATAGAGCTCGTCTATATACTTTTTGGCATCGTCCAAAACTGCGTCTCCAATCTTAATGGGTTTCACTTCTTCAATAGTGTTTATATGATTTGCAGTACATATCGTTGGACGGCAATTCAAAGTCTTGACGATACTTGTCGAATGCTGTGTATCCTAGAGGACTTCGCCAGTGAACCAGCTTTTAAGCCGTATTCCTTCAATATTAGCATGCTGCTTCACTTTGTATGTCCTTCCCACTCTGATATTTTTTTTTATCTGATTCAGATGTCTGCTTAAGTCATTATTCAAGACTAAACTAAAATAGTTTTCATAAAATCTTTTTTTATATCGCGACGGAAAGAAACAAGACGACTTGTGGACCATCTACGTTACATCAAAAGTTATTTGTGGCTAAGTTTGCTTCTTTGCCCTTAATGGGCAAAAGTTATTAGTGGCTGAGTTTGCTTCTTTGCCTTTAATGGGATAAAGCTTCTGCATTATTTTGAGTTTATCTTCATATTGATGTCTTCGCCCTAAAGATAGATTTTTAGTTAATGAGAAAACTTCTCCAATTCCTAAGATAGGTATTTCTCTTTGGGCATTTTCACCAGCCCCATCTTTTTCTTAAACACAATATCCATTTTCTTAATTTCATGTAGCACCACTTTGTTGTCATATCATTAAGAAGTGTACTGGGAAAAAGCAGAAGAGGGGAAGGAACCTCCCGCAAGTGATGCATTGTGCCCGCCGGTATTAAGTTACCCGTAAATGGCGAGGAATAGTTGAGGTGGTCCTTACGCTTCTCTTGTTCCTAGTTTCCTTCATTACTGGTTTGGATTGACCAATGTGCAACTCTTGACAAGAGAAGTCGGTATTTGATTTTTTCCCTTGTAAAACCTGTTTGTGATGGGTGAAAACCTAGTGCGGAATGCAGTACTGAACTTTATCTGAAGAGCTATGATAGTAGGTGTAAAAATAAATCTTTTTACAAGGAGAGGACACGAGTTTTCCAGCCGGGAAGCGATTTTAGAAGCTAAGGAAATTATCCATCGCAAGTTGGACTTAGGAGAACGTGTAATAAAACATATATAGGACGAGGACAACTTGATTGAAATGCGAAGATGCTCGCTCGCTGTATCACAGAAAAGAGACAGCTTCCTCAGTTTGTTATTTTGAGCCCCAAGAAGTTCCCACCGTCAACGAGATGAATCGTAAGTTTAATGGCCTGCTTGACCGTTTGAACCAGAAACCATTACCGTGGCCGGAACCATTACCGTGGCTAGAAGGTAACCCTGTTGCTGCTAAAGGTACTGAGTCTACCCGTTCTCCTCCGTCTTACTCAGTAGTCTTGAAAAAGCCTCCTCCTACCGTTGTTACCACAGAAGAAAGGAAAAACTTCCTGTTGAATATTTGTGCTGATGATTTGAATGATGACGATTTTGAACTCCGTCGAGGAAAGTACGAATGGCGCCTATTAACTAAGAACAAATCTAAAGCAGCGGTACTAGCAACATCTATTAACGAAAAATTGCCTAAAACACCGTTAAGCCTTAAAACTCCCACTTTCATTTGTATGTTTGTTCCAGCTTATATTAATGGTGACGTGCTTAAGAGAATTATACCGAATTGTGAAAAAGCTGATCAATGTGGCAAAACCAGAACGCCAGTATTTGAACCTCGCCACGAAAAGCCCCGTCTAAAATTGACTTGGAGCAGTACCCCATCGAGGAACTTATCTTTCTTCCAAAGCGCTGTTTGAACTGCCAGAATTTTTGTCATATTTCTACTGCCTGTGCTATCCAGCAAATTTGCTCTCGATGCGGAGAAGGTGGTCACGGTTCTAGCCCTGACCGGCTCCATAAGCAAATCATGATGGAACTTTTTTAATTTCATGGAACTTGTAGTGTGCTTATTTTTGTATATGAAACTTATTGCATGTTGATTTCTCTCTTCGTGAAACTTGTATAATATTTTTTTCCTAGTGAAACTGGTTTTGTTTACGGAACTTGTTGCTTGTGATTTTTTGTTCGAGGAACTTGTTGCATCTTGATATTTTTCGTGAAACTTGTTGCTTAATGATTATTTCTCTTCGTGAAACTTATGCATTGATTTTTAACCCCACGATGATTTTGTTCATTGAGCCTTAATGGCTTTATATCTATCCTAAGCAAAGGAGCTGGTCACTCGAAATAGCAACCCATTTTCAAGAAAAAGCATTTAAGTCCAAAGGTAACTACTTCAGATGGAGGCCCCTCGTAAAATGTAATCAAAGCTCAAACCTGGACTCTATTTACGGTGAATGGAACGAATATTGAGACTAAAAAGGTCGTCCAGTCCTTCCAAATATAAACCAGATGAAAATTATTGATTTACTTTGCAATGTGTTAACCTTTAAAGGCTTGGATTTTGTGCACCATTGCTTTGATGCAGAATATGATGTCATTAGAAACATTTCGACATTTGTTCCTTTTCGTCTTGTGTTAATGACACACTGGATATTTTTGTGAAATTTTAGCATTTGTTTTGCTTCTTATCGACCTAGGGTAGTTTACATTTTAAGATAATTTTCTTTTTGATTCATTACTTCCTGAATAAACTTCAGAGCCTCATGGGCTTTAACTACCAGACTGGAATTTAATCTTGAATGTTATGTTCCAAATAAACGATGGTGGTAACTGAAGTGAAGTCAACTGAAAGTAAGGAGCAACATTAAAACTTAAATAAACAGAAAATATTAATTTTATGAGGTGGTTCGCCCCCTTGTTAATACCTCGCTCTTACGTTAAAGTCAGAATTTTGCTGCAATTCTATAAGAATGACCCCTGAATTACAAAGGCCGTTTAACTAGAATAAAAACCTTTTTAAAAGTACTAAAAAAAAACTTTAGCGTCTAATGTGAGGTATTAACGTGGGGGTGAAGCCCCTCACATGCTTAATAGTTTCTATTCGTTTTAAGTGTTAATGTTGCTCCTTACTTTCAGTAGAAAAAAGGTGTTTTTATTTAATTTCTGATCATTTTTTAAATAATGCTGGGAAATCTGGCCTCCCCTTTATGGAAAATATTCTCCCCATTGAAAAGTCTTTCACCGAAAGATCCTCCTACGTAACTTACTACCCTCATCAGAAAAAATCACCCTGAAAATGTCCGTATACTTCCCAATTTCCAAAACTATACGTAAACAATTGACAAAGTTTATCATTTGCGGCCCGTTCCCCGGAGACCGTGGGGGATAAAGTCATCCTTAAAAACATAGTTATTAGATTTTTCGACTATGCGGAACAAAGTGGCTATCTCAAAATTTTGATCCGGTGACTTTGAAAAAATGAGAGTGGGAGGGGGCCTTGTTGCCCTCATATCATTTTGGTCACTTAAGAAGGACACTAGAACTTTTAATTTGCTTTCGATTTAGCCCTCATACAATTGGGCTACATATCTACTGGGTCGATATGATCACTTCGGGAAAAAAATAATGAAAAAGCATCAGTGATCTTTTCTCTGTCAAAAAATACAAATATCCACATTTTTGCCGATGGAAGCCCGAAAGCTTTACAGCAGGGTTGTCTGATACGTTGAATATTTGGTGTAATTTTCATTAATATTCTATGACTTTTAAGATTTTAAGACGTGTTTCCTCCTTTTTTCAAAAATAAGGTAAATTTTCTCAGACTCGTAACTTTTGATGAGTGCGAAAAAACTTGATGAAACTTATAAATCTGAAATCAGCTTAAAAAATCAGTTTCTTTTTTATGTATCTATTAGTATAAAATTCCAATTTTTAGAGTTTGGTTACTGATGAGCTGGGCCGCTCCTTACATCCATTTCATGACCACGAACTGTTTGAAAAGGTAAGGTTTTTTTTTATCTTGAGTGTGTCATTGGCTTAAAATTTTCACAGATTATTTTTTGGGCAAAGAAAATCATTCACTTCGTAATATGAGTCGGGAGGTTGATAGGGATCTTAAAATTGAGTAACAGACTCTTTGTACCTTATCATTTTGCAATTCAGATCCGTAAGTCTTCAGACCAAGAGTGGCATAATGTTAAAAATATTTTGAAAGTATTGGTCCCTCGAAAGCTGGGGCCAAAAAGAGTTAAAGGTATTTTTTGATCGGTTTGAAATTTTATACTCTAAAGTCTTGTGCAAGCAGACCCAAGTACAGACAGAAAAATATAACAAAGAATACCGGCACCACCAACAAAAAGTCCCAGAACATGGGGCAAATATTTTTTCTCGACCACTTTGGGCTGGAAGGGGTGGCCATAGGAACTTGGCAGGGAGTGCATTCGATGTGATATCGATGCTTCAGATACCTTTTTAAATGGCCAATAATCATTAGAAGGACTAGTATGGAAAACTTATGTTCTCGACCACCTGACTCATCCATTCAAGTTACATCATTTTAAGTCCATTTTATATCATTTTAATATCAATTATTGCACATTTTTACAATTTTCCATCCCTGCGTTCAACATGAAAACAGGTCCTTGGAAATCAAATTTTGTTTCATTTTTACACTTTTCACATGTCAATATGGGTTTCAGATCACCCCATCAATTTACCCCTTTTTCAACTCAATTCACACCATTTAAATAAAAATTTTCGACATTTTTGTAATTTCCCATCCAGAGCTTTAAGATCGTAACAGGTCATTTGAATTAAGACTTTGATTATATTCCATTTTTCTTATACTAACGATAAAATTTAATAATTTAATATTTAATGGATAGTTCGATATCAATATCTAAATAATTTATATCATCTTTATTTTTTCTTTCAATAACCTTTAAAAACATACCTTTATATAATTTTTAATTTCGTTTAAAAATCAACTACTTTAGAATCAAAACGCTTAGATGCAAATAAATCAACAATTTCGCCTTTGAAATCAATGGTAATAACGAGTTTATTTCCATATTTAGTTGTAATACATTCATGGTTTTAATCGTGTATTCCATTCCAATGTATAAATCTTCTTTCCTAATAGTTTTATCATATCTATTTTCCATTCTCATTTCGCTTAAAAGTTTCTCCATTTATTAGTAAATAATTTTGTTAAAATTAATTTCCAAATCGAAAATAATTTATATATTAACATATAATTTGATATCAATGACTTCATGATGGCTTTTCTTTCTGAAAATCAAAAGCAGTAATGTTATATGGATTAGCAGGTACTTGATTTAATAAAAGTTTAATTTTTGTATTAGCATTTCATCCACTTAGATAAATATTCAATTTATGCTTTGAAACATCAAAACAAAATAAAGAATATACTGTTTTGAAATCATTTTAACTTACAATTGTTCCAATATCAACATTTTTATGTTTCTATCCTAACTGCAAAAATCGTTGTTGAGTGTTAGAATAATCCTCATTTGCATCACTGAAACCATATTTAAAATCTTCTTGCTGATATATATCCCCATTTACTCTCACTTCATTTCTATTTCATTCTATTCTTCACTTCAGGTATTCATTTAGTTGAATAGTTCTTAGTTTTCAGAATTAGTGGCTGACTACACTTCATGGTATCACAGGTATCATGGACGAAACAATGTGGATTTTTAAAAAATGGTAGAGAAATTAAAAAAAAAGTGAGGCCAGAAATCTATAGCACTTAAATCAGTTTAATAATAACCGAAAGAAAGCAACTTAGAAAATTTCTAGAGGGCTAAACGTGAAAGCCGGCCAAAAAAAATGCACTCAGAAAAGTCAACAACCGCCAAAGTATACTCATTAAGTAACACATTCAATAGGTCACACATTAAAGTGTGACCTTTTTCTTTAGAGCCTTTCTACTAGTTTGTCAATTTATTACTTCTAAATGCTTCGATTCGGTCGTTTTTTTCGTCTGAAAGAAGATACACATCTAATTGTTTTTTCTTAGGTTTATAAAACACTTAATAGTGCTATTCACTGTTTTGCATCTATTACTGATTGACAAATTACCCTACTCGGATTAGTTTCACAAACTTCCATAAGATAATTCGAGATTTTACGAGCACTTGTTTTTGACTTATAACTGCTGCATGTCAATTTGCACTTGTTTTTGTGCTTTTCGCATTTTAATTTTTTTAGCTCATCAAGCTCAAGAATAAATTTGTATGGAATAAATATTTTAAAATGAAACTCCTCAGACATTTTTACAGTTTTCACACAATTCTTACTCAATACATTACAGTCTATTACCACACTACCAGCTGATTTTCCTGAAACTGGACACTGGTTCATGGGTTGCTGTCAATCAACTTTTTCTTTGAAAAAGAATTTTGATAACAATTAATTCATCAAAACAATAATTCTCTTCTGCTGACTCCAAGTATGTAAAACACCAACAACAGGTCCTTGGAAATCAAATTTGGTCCAATTTTTATTTTTCACAATGTGAATATGGTTTCTAGACTATACCTTGATCACCCTATCATTTTACCCCATTTTTAATTGAGCTTACATAAATTTAAATGAAAACTTCTAACATTTTTACAATTTCCCATCCTGAGCTTTAAGATCAAAACAGGTCTTGGGACATAAGAACTTGATGAATTTGTGAAATAAGGGTTTATTTATATTCTATTTTTCCTATACTATTGATAAAATGCAACAATTTAATATGATTTAATATATAGTAGATAATTCGATATCAATATCTAAATAATTTACATTATCTTTATATTTTCTTTCAATAACTTTTAAAATCATACCTTTGTCTAATTTTTTAAATTGTTGCAAGATCAGTTGCTTTAGAATGAAAACGCTTAGGTGCAAATAGATCAACCATTTCACCTTTAAAATCAATAATGATAACCATTTTCTTTCCATATTTAGATGTAACATGTTTCAATCCTGTCATCGTGTATACCATTCCAATGTCTAAATCTTCTTTCTTAATAATTTGATATGAATTTTTATTTCGCTTAAAAGTTTTTCAACTCATTAGTTGCTCTATTCAAGTTCTATTTATTTTCATAAATAACAAAAACAATATCCCAAAAGGCCTGGCCCGTTATTTGGGAAGCAGCATACAATAAATAAAGAATGATAAAACTTGTCATAAACATACTAACTAACATCTAAATATAAATCTATAAGGGAAAGAAATCAACTCACTGGCAGTCTCCACAAAACAGCGACCCTCACATCACTCGACAATAAAATACAAATTAAAATTCTCTGCGTCATCGAGGATACAGTAACAACCCCAAGAAAAAACATAAGAAACTTTTCATCTGTCCTTTTAAAGGACCCAAGTGTTCGTGATTATCGAATCTCAGCGGGAACCCAGTTCCAAGCACGCCCCACGGCCAGGCCGAAGTCTGAACGAACCAAGAAACTAGCTGAAATCATCACACCCTGCCGGTTACAAACATTATTCAAATTTACTTCCCCTACTAGTTTGAGCACTTCCGAAAAAAACATGGGAGATCTCCCTAGATGTATGGAAATGCCAACGAAGATAAAGAGAAAATATAAATATCTATAATCTTAAGGAGGTCAAGAGAAATGTGTGTAGCCGACTATAGAATTCTTGCGTCTCTCTCATGAAAATAGTGAATAGGAGTAAGTACCGAGGAAATGTGGAAATCCACAGAGACGAACAGTAAAATATATAAGGGTAAATGAGAGAGAAGTATAAAAGACGGAGAATAGGGAAAGGAAATAAACGCTTTAACTTTCGGATGATCCATACTCCTCGGAAAATTTTCACTTTTATTTTTTGAACATGCCACTTAAACGAAACATTTTCATCCAAAAGAACTCCTAGGAATCGCATATATTGATCTGGGGGACGACTTATGGAGCCTCTTTGTGAATGAAGCTCAGTAATTGTGGGGCAGCGCAAACCTCTACGAGATAATATGAAGGTGTGACATTTTTACATTTAAAGTTAGTTGATTTATGTCAAACCAAAAAAGTATCTTCTCATTCATTGCTTGAAGCTTTAGAATAAGGTATGAGTCATCCAGAGCTGCAGCAC
Source organism: Artemia franciscana (assembly GCF_032884065.1). Lineage (NCBI taxonomy): Eukaryota > Metazoa > Arthropoda > Branchiopoda > Anostraca > Artemiidae > Artemia > Artemia franciscana. The sequence continues at coordinate 37,169,014 of NC_088875.1, forward strand.
CTAAAGTTGTGTCATCTGCAAATGCTGTAAATTTTTCTCGACTATCAGATGTGAACACCAACGTAGAATTAGAGTGACACAATCCACAGCAAAGATGACACAATCCACAGCAAACATTGTTAATTGTGGTGTTAAAAAGTCGGTAGAAATCCTTCAAATAGATGAGGAAGAGTATTGGCTCAAGAATAGAACTTTGGGGTACTCTGTATTCACTTGAAACCTTTTCGTCTGTAATTTCCATGGCGATAGATCTGTCAGTTAGGTATGACGAGAACCAAGACAATGCTTCCCCACGCACACCAAGATGCCAAAGGTTACCAGTGAGGATCTTATGTGTTAGGCTGTCAAAAGCTTTCTTTACATCAAGAAAAATGGCTGCAGGAATGAGATTATAATCTAAAGATCGTCGTATAAACTGAAGAAGTCTATTACAAGCGTGTTCTGTTGAATATTTTATGCAAAACCCAAACTGATGATGACGGAAAAAATTTTGCTTCAAGAAATCTCACCAGACATTTGAGCATTGCCTTTTCAAATATCTTAGAGAACACTGACAAAAGAGAGATCGGTCAGTAGTTCGCAGGATCCTTACGGTCACCTCCTTTAAAGAGAGCTATCACACACGTAAGTTTAAGACGTTGGGGAAATACTCCAAGTTAAAATCACCTATTAATCAAATGGTAAGTTGGGGTGATAATCGATGGAAGAATATGTGTAATTGCTTTAGCAGAAATTTGGTCAAAACCTGCTAAAGAATTTTTTAAAGACAAAACAACATTTCTTATTTCCTGCACTGTAACCTCCTCAAGAACCATTGATTTCAAGAACGAGGGGCCTAGGAACTGCTTCCAAGACTGTGGCATAGAGCAATAAGCAACGCTATTAGCAGTTTTTTTCCCTATCTCCGCAAAGAATTTTTTCCGATGATGTCGTATTTAGCCTTTTTCTGTGACAAGTTGATCGTCTACAATGAGAGATTTAGGGAGACTTTTTGGGTTCGTGGACGGCCGACTAATTTCCTTAATCACGTCCTACGTCTTTTTTATATTTTTACCGCAATCAACAAGTCTCCTTGTAAAATATACTGTTTTAGCTCTTCGAATAATTGATTTCAGATTATTACGGTACAACTTAAATGCTTCTAACTTAGCATTATTTGGTCTTTTTTTGTGCTCTTTCCAAAGGTTCTGCTTCCTTTTTATTGACTTTAGGACTCCAGATGTTAACCAGGGAGCTACAGGTGTTGATCTTTTTGATTGAGGATTTTTTAAAGGAGCTTTTAGACAATAAGACGCAAATTTTTCCTTAACAGTGTCATAAAACCGGCCAAATATGTCGTTATAATTACCTAAACTAATATTTTCTGTAAAGACAAGTCCCATGAATATGTATCAAGATCTTCTTTCAATCTATATAGCTCCACTGGTGAACAACAGAATCTCATTTTATCCTGGGGGACTAATCTTAGGGGATTTTGGAGGATTTGAAACAGGCCTGAAACTGGCTAACGGTCGGAAATGTCAGTAAGCAGTATTTCATTCCTAATGGAGTTTAGCGAAGAAAAAATATTGTCAATTAATGTTGCTGACTGGTTTGAAATCCTTGTCGGTATGTTTATTCAAGGAGCCAATCCGTACGAAATTAGTGACGACAAGAGATTAGAAGCCTGCCTAGATGACGATTTTGCAAGTTCAAGGTTAAAGTCGCCCATCAATACAGCTTCATATTTTTCAACACAAACTATCTTAAGAACGTCTTCTAATGTTCAAGAAATTCAGTCGTAGATCCGCTTGCAGAACGATATACTTCGCCAATTATTACCCTTACCTTAGCGTTAATTGGGATTTCAATAATAAGTAATTACCTTTACAGTATTTATACATAAATCATGTCTTAGTACCGCCTGAAAATTATTTTGGATGTAAAATCCGATTCCACCAATTGCAGGGCACGAATCCCCACATAATAATTGAATATCGTCGAATGAAGAATTTAGGCCCTGAACGTTAAGATGCACAACCGTAAAACATCACCTTACCAAGCTCTGGAGTCCCGGAATCTCAGCTCCTCCACAAACACGTTATCAATAATATTCTCAAAATTTTCATCAAAGCTCTTATTGGCGGCTTTACCAACCGGATTATTTATAATTTCATTAAAATTAAATCTCTTAAATTCATTATCATTTAATCTCCCTAGTGTTATGTTGGCGTTAATCTCCTAGGGAGAATCTAATTCAGCCATAATTACTTACCGAAACAGGTGACCGGGAGTCATGATGTAGTCGCGTGAACACCAGTAACGTCAACTGCTTAGCATTCCCAAGTAAAAAGGCTATAAAACGAACTTGATTATTTTGCTCTGAAACAAAAAAAATGACAAGTAAAATAGAACAGGAAGGTGTAAATACTGAAGGAAAAGAAAGAAAAATAAAAGGGAAAAATACAATAAGACAAACAGCAATAAAGAACAGCGCATTTTTCAAATCAGCTGCAAACTACATTTGAGTCAGTTACGTTGGACTCAATTTAAGTCTTCCCAGATTCTGCGTTTCTTCTTTGCAACTGACGACATGCAAAATACGCCAAAACGGACACCACAACGATGATACATAAACCAAGTAGAACCCCGAAAATTGTCCAGACATTCTTTGAATCGGGTTGATCTATTAAGAAACAAACTAAAAGTCAAACCTACCTATAAGTGGGTAGTTCGTCTAAACAAAAATAACACGGTTGTTTAATTTATCGTCATCGTCACGGCTTAATGTCATGTCTGAAACTTTCATACGTTATATGTAACTGCCTCAAGTTTTGAAGGTCCTGTTTTTTTTCGTTTTTGTAGATGAAATTCGTTTCCGGTGAAATTGATAAAGTACGGTATAAAAGCTGCGTAACTAGTGATTATGACACATTGATTGATGCCTAAAGGTGAAGACCAATACGATCAATTTGTGTCGATCTTGCATAAACTTCAAGAAAGTCCGTACCATTATATTTGAAAGATAGTTTTATATTTTATAGAAAATTGGCATTATGTTGAAAAACATTTTTCTCACCCAATGATGAAGTCCATTAATGTTAGAAAAAAATTATCTCGAGGGCTGATTACAGTTGTATGTTACTAAGCTATACCATCAGAGATATTTCAAAAACTGAGGTGTTCTCAAAAGCAGTGATAGTAGGATTAAAAGAATCAATGTGTGATTGAACATGAATTGCGCAGCAAGAATAGTTGTTTGAAAAAAATTACCTCGAGGAGTGATTATAGTTGTATGTTACGAAGCTATAACATCACAGAAGGTCATTTACATATTTCAAAAAACTGAGCTGTTCTCAAAAGCAGGGCCAGTAGGATAATATAGATTAAAAGGATTGATATGTTATTCAACATGAATTGCACAGCAAGAACAGTTGTTTGAAAAATATTTGAAAAAACAGATCTGTTTTCAATATAATGACTAAAAATCCTTACATATCGAAGTAACTGTGAGAAAAACGCCGAATATGTGATATTTGAGTGTATATTACTTTCAGGGAATGGGAAATTAATCACATCAAAATCATCCGTTTTATTATACATTTTAAAACTTAATTTATTATTATCAGAAATATTAGTATTTAAATCTAAGAAATGATGTTCTAAACCAGTTCCATGACTAGGTTCAAGAGTAAACTCTGATGGATATATAATTTTAGAAATATCAATGAAATCCTTACAATTTAAAACCAAAATATCATCTATATATCTTTTATTATTTGACAAAACATGTTTTAAATTATTTGGATTATTCTTATCCATCATATAAATATATTCTAGTTGACTTAAAAACAAGTCAGCTATAAATGGGCTGGCATTCCCCCCATTCCTATGGAAATGCACACGATTGGCTTGTACAAATTACCATTAGATCTTATATAAGTATTATATAAAACAAATTCTAATAAATCAAAATCATATCCCAGCTGTATTATCTTAAGTTAACTGTAGTCTTAAAACAATTTGTCCATATAGCTTTTTTATTATAAGTGTCTATTTTTAAGAACCTCTTACTAGATAAGAGGAAAGATTTCTTGATAACCGTTTTTAAATTAACTAACACTACATTAAGTGATAAACTAGTATACATAGTCGCAAAATTGAAAGACTCAATTCTTTTAGATGAAACCATTGTTAAAGAATCTGTCACTTGCAGTGAATTATTAACACTCCAATATGGATTAAAATTTGAATTTTTTTAAATACCAGAACAATAGGTTTTAAGTTTATTTATAATTTCCTTTAAAATTAAAGAGAGGTCAGTAGCAGCAATTCGGATAGGACATTTAGCTGCTCCAGCAATAAACCGTTTTAGGGGGATTGTTATGAAATTTTACAGTCCAATATAGGAAAGAGAACTTTTTATCATTGTCATTTATTTTCATATTAAGATTTTTAAAAAGTATTTCTTCAGTCTTTTCAATTGAATTCTCATCCTCTAAATTTAACTTTTCGTAAACATTAGTTGTACATAACTCTCTTTTTAAGATATCACAATACAGCTTCTGACAAATTATGGTAAAACTTTTATTAGCTTTATCCACCGGCACAATTACAAATTCATTCTGTAGATTAGCTATTGCTTGTCTTATCTTGGCATTCCCCCCACCCTATGGGAATTCCCACGATTTGCTTGTACAAATTACAATTAAATCGTATATAAGTATTATATATAACAAATTCTAATAAATCAAAATCATATCCAAGCTGTAACATCTCAAGTTAACTGTAGTCTTAAAGCAATTGGTCCATATAGCTTTTTATTATAAGTGCATATTTTTAAGAACCTCTTACTAGATAAGAGGAGAGATTTCTTGATAACCGTTTTTAAATTATCTAATACCACATTAAGTGATAAACTAGTATACATAGTCGCAAAATTGAAAGACTCAATTCTTTTAGATGAAACCATTGTTAAAGAATCTATCACCTGCAGTGAATTATTAACACTCCAATATGGATTAAAATTTGAAAATTTTTAATACCAGAACAATAGGTTTTAAGTTTATTTATAATTTCCTTTAAAATTAAAGAGAGGTCAGTAGCAGCAATGCGAGTTGGACATTTAGCTACTCTAGCAATAAACCGTGGTTTAGGGGGATTCTTATGAAATTTTACAGTCCAATATAGGAAAGAGAACGTTTTATCATTGTCATTTATTTTAATATTAAAATTTTTTAAAAGTATTTCTTCAGTCTTTTCAATTAAATTCTCATCCTCTAAATTCACCTTTTCGTAAACATTAGTTGTGCATAACTCTATTTTTAAGATATCACAATACAGCTTCTGACAAATTATGGCAAAATTGTTATTAGCTTTATCCACCGGCACAATTACAAATTCATTCTTTAGATTAGTAATTGCTTGTTTTATCTTAGCATTATAAAATAATGATTTAGTGTTACTATTTTTCAAGTTAGCATATATTTTATTTCGTATTCTACTAACAATTAAATTCTTCCAACTTTGAAAACTCTCTTTATTTTTATTCTCTTTCTTATACCACTTATCAATAAATAAATCAAAATCATTTTCCAAGCTATCAAGAACACTCGATGGTTTCAAATGATGAGAAAGACGGAAATTAGCCCCTTTATTCATTATAATTTGAAGATCATCTTGCTTTATTATTGACAAGTCCCCTGTTATAACCAGTTTGTAAGTGGGATTTACAAATGGGCCAAGTTGCTTACAGTTACAAACTGGCTTCCAATTTATATCACTATCTATTATTTTAAGTATTAAATTATAATTAAAAATTATTTGCCCAATAGTTTTTTAAAATTTATAAGTTAAAACTGGACTCTCATTATAATTCAAATTACTAATAAGGGCCTGTTTCACATCCCGCTGACTTAAAATTTACGGTAAATTAATATTTTCAATTTGCTTACAAGTAAAATTAATAGGTAAATATAATCTGTTGTCCTTATTACCAATCTTATCAAACTTTTTCTTTTTTGAAATAAATTTCGTTTTAGTTAGAATGCAAATTGTATTCAGTTCAATTTATTCAAATAAAAATAAAATATTACACCATTAATAATAAGGATCCTGGGAGCGAACTTGTGGAGGATCATAACCACAAGAAAATTGAAAATGAAGAAGAGAGAAAAAAAGAAAAGAGAAAACATGGGTAACTATTGCAAATTGAATAAGAATTTAGAGAGTTATAATATCAAAATTTTAGTACATTGTTATACAGCGTGCGAAAACTTGTGGATAGCTCGACACTGGAGGGTATTATATTCCATTGAAGTATAGATTTATAAATGGGGAATCGCTGGGCGGAACTAGAGACACACTTGGGGACATTGAATGAACGGAGACAGAGGCCTTCAGAATTATTAATATGAAAATAAGATAATAATTGAGGTGGAAGATTGTTACGGTAAGCGGAGTATGCAAGGTATAGATTTAATTTTTTTATGATTTGTTCAAAAGGTATAATACCAAAATCGGAGTACAAGTCCTGGATGAGATATAGTCGGGGCAGCTGAAAAACTGCTTTGATGGCACGGTTTTGGGCAGATTTTAATTTATTGGTAACCGAAGGGAGTGTTGCCCCAAACAGATCCACAGTATGAGATATATGGGTAAATAAAAGAGTAATAAAGGGTGACAAGGATATCGGGAGGAAAGAAAATAATTTGCACGATTAATCATACTTACCATTCGCAAAAGTATGGCTCTGATGTAGGACACGTGTGTTGCAAATGATAGGGAGGAGTCTATGTGGACACCAAGAAACTTGGCAACTTCGACCTGTGGGAGGAGATTGGTAGAATAATTTAGGCCTAGTGCATAAGTGCTTGCTGAGCTTCTTTTTTTGTAAGGGGTTCGAAATAATACAACCTGACTTTTTTATGTTAATGGTCATGCAGTTAACTAGACACCACTCCTGTACTCTATTCAGAAGGGTTTGAGTAGAGGCCACGACGGATGGTAAATTAGGACCGGTGATGAAAAAGTTGCTATCGTCAGCAAAAAGTACTGGGTGCACTGATGGACCCAGGTCCGTAACCAAATCATTAATATAAAGGATAAAAAGTATTGGACCAAGAACAGAGCCCTGTGGGACTCCCCTTCGGACAGGTAGGGGATATGAAGTCACCCCGCCCAGACTCACACTGTGTACTCTACCAGAGAGATAAGAGCCAAACCCTGAGAAAGGAACTCCACGAATCCCTAAGTTGTTGAGTTTACTTAATAAAACACTGTGATCAACCATATCAAAGTCCTTAGAAAAGTCCAGAAATAAGCCCAATACAGTGCTTTTAAGGTCAAGTAGGGAACGTATAAACTGTGTGGCGTCTATTAGTGCTTGAGCAGTTGAAAATTTGGAACGGAAGCCATATTGATGAGGAGAAATCAACGAATCTGAAGAATAAATCCCAAATAAAAAGGGAGAAAGACGTCGGAATATAATTCTCTGGAGCACTTTAGATATAAGTGGGAGAAGTGAGATTGGACGATAATTAATTATCTCACACGGATCGCCTTTTTATGAATCGGGATAACAATGGTTTAAATATTTTTGGGAAGACTCCATTGGTCATAGACAGGTTTACTATGTGCACAACGGGTTCACAAACATAGGAAGATACGGTCCTAAGAAGCTTATTACTTGTGCCAAAGAAGTCTGGTGTACTACTAATAGAGAGACATTTGATAACTTGAAGCACCTCTTTACGATCAGTTGGGGAGAAAAACATGGATCCAGGATTCTTGCTAGGTTGTACTGACTGGGAGAAGGAACAGGAGTTAGCATTCGGAATATTAGTGAAATAATTATTAAAAGCATTCGGTTCTGAACTTGGGTCAATTAATCTGCAACCGATGTCCTTAAGGTTAAGAGGTACAGATCTTGAATTCCTTTTTTTGAAAGAATTTCATTTATTGTGGACCAAATGTTTTGCAAGTTCCCTTTGCAATGAGAGATTTTTGAATAATAATAATTTTTTTGTTTCCCGGACAAGTTTGGTATATAAATTTTTGTATTTTTTATAATTATTTACGTCAATAACGTTACTGGTTTTGCAAGCTAACTTATATTGTTCATTTTTTGGTATGAAGAGATCTCAGGCTATTAGACATCCAGGGGCGTATATGGGTAGTTTTTCAGTTTGATTTACCAACTGGAAAGGTTGAACTGATACGATCACTCAGTCCCTGTGTAAAACCATTTGTGGCTGAATTAACATCCTGACAATCCAAAACCTTGGACCAGTTGAAGGATTTCAAACGATCCGTGAACCTGTTCATATTCACAGTATTATATATTCTATTATACGTAGGGGTATTAGTTCTAGAGGGTTGAGTAGCTGGTAGGGAGGGTAGCGAGAGATAGTTTCGAAAGTGATCTGACAGGTCAGAAAATATTATTTGGAGGACAGGTGGTTTCCCAGGAAAGTGGATACAAAAATGTTGTCAGTTACAGTAGCTGTAAACCTCAAAGGATCAACTCTAGTAGGAAAAAGGATTGTGGGAAGACCACTTGAGGTGAATGTTTCAAAAAAGGTATCACAATCATTATTATTGCTAACATTTAGTAAATTACAATTGAAGTCCCCTAAAACTACTGCCTTCTTTTGTGGTAAATTAATAAAACTAGAAAAATCATCAAACAGATTACAAAAGAAAGTATCGCAAATTACCTTAAAATTATATTCAAGAGCTGTATTGTTCTTAACAATCCAGAAAAGTTTGATTAAATTCTTCTTGGATAAATTATTTAGACATTTTATTACAGAAATCATACCCCTAGATTCAAGTAGCTGGCATAGATCTATAGAAAGCATATGTAAATCTAATTCATTTTTTCTATTATTTTTCCTATGTCCTCTCGATCGTTTTTGCGTTTAGTAGGACAAGTAAAAGAAGGATGGTCCATAAAACCATCAATACATTTAACAACAACATGAGACATGTCACTATATTTTGCTACACGATCATTTAGCCCAAAAGGATAAGCTGTACGAAGAGTATGGATCCTGAAATCCTCCTGTTTACGTAATCTATTATTCTTCTCTTCTTTATTTAAATTTTCTAACTCTAAATTTTCTAAAATTGTGACAGTTATATCGGAACACATAACATTATTACAATGTTGAACTAGATAGTTATTAGTTTTTTCTTTATTAACTGTTGTCTTGTGTCCAGAAAATCTTTTATATATATTATTAGTTGTTTCCCCCACATATTCTAGGCAGCATTTATTACATTCCAATAGGTAAATTACATCGGTTGTTTTAAAATTAACATTACCACGTAACTTGGCTGCAACATTTTTATTATACAGTCTACTCTTAACAGAAGTCCGTGGGATAAAATAATCTTGGCAAAGAAAACAACGACTCTTACACTTACTAACTTTCATAAAATCGTTCCGAGTTCCGAGGCTAATATTCGTATTTTGTTGCATTAAAAATTTTTGAAAATAGATCCGAATCAAACCAACATACAAATCAAAATCCAACAATCAAAGTCCAAAAAACATGCCATTGTCAATAGGTCAATAAATACCTAAATATGAAAAAAAATGTTGTTTCATGAAAACATGAAAAAACATGAAACTTGCTTAAGTGCCATCTCGCCAATAATTAACAATATCAGGTTAAAAACCTGGACCAGGGTAAAGGTCTGTCGGGGAGAAAACTAAAAAAGTTTCTCCACCAGCCCTGGATCCAACCTGGAAAAATGTAACGAAAAAAGAAATCACCAATGCAACAGCACAAACACATTAAAAAAAGGAAGACAGAAGGAGAAAAGGCAGACTGTTTTCCTAAATTAGTGACTAATATAGACCAGCACTTGAATGAGGCCTTAACCCTACTCATCCATACAATCAAATAGGTCAAACAGCATAGCCATACACAATCAACAATAAGGAATAATTCATGGACAGGCAGTCATTTCGTCAATAAGTATAAGTCGTCATTTAAATTGGCACTTTCAATTCTGTACCCAATCAAGTGGTGTGCCTACCACCGAATACCTATGGTATCCCCGTGTTAGGTATCACCCCCAAAATGTATGCCTATGAAAAAACAAGCAAATGTAGAACAACCAAGTAACGCCAAAACAAGCTTATCCTATTAATATAATCCTCTGCTTAGCAGCAGTAGGTAAACTAAATGTAATAAATTTTACCAAATCACAAATATTAACTCTTTGCGAAAAACCTGAATGAACTAAAACAGTTACAGATTTCATCAGTACCATGTGGCTATTTTTGAAATATCCGCTCTTTTAGACACACAATTCACCAAATAGATGGGGCTGCATCACCTTTTCGCGAACCTACAAAATTAACCAAAAATTTCTCTAAGTATTTCCAGATAATTTTTTTTTGGTATTTATTTAAAAGTTTGTTATAATGAAAACTAAACTTTTTAAATTGCCAAGTTAATTTATTTGCAGAAAAACCTCTTAAAATCAATTTTTGGCTTAAGATTTCACATCTATTTTTAAAATCAATATAATTACTACAAATCCTTGCATATCGAAGTAACTGTGAGAAAAACGCCGAATATGTGATATTTGATTGTATATTAATTTCAGGGAATGGGAAATTAATCACTTCAAAATCATCCGTTTTATTATACAATTTAAAACTTAATTTATTTTTATCAGAAATATTAATATTTAAATCTAAGAAATGATCTTCTAAACCAGTGCCATGACTAGGTTCAAGAGTAAGCTCTGATGGATATATATTTTTAGAAATGTCAATGAAATCCTTACAATTTAAGACCAAAATATCATCTAAATATCTTTTATTATTTGACAAAACATGTTTTAAATTATTTGAATTATTCTTATTCATCATATAATTATATTCTAGTTGACTTAAAAACAAGTCAGCTATAAATGGGCTGGCATTCCCCCACCCATGGGAATTCCCACGATTTGTTTGTATAAATTATCATTAAATCTTATATAAATATTATATAAAACAAATTCTAATAAATCAAAAATATCCAAGCTGTAACATCTCAAGTTAACTGTAGTCTTAAAACAATTTGTCCATATAGCTTTTTTATTATGAGTGTCTATTTTTAAGAACCTCTTACTAGATAAGAGGAAAGATTTCTTGATAACCGTTTTTAAATTATCTAACACAATATTAAGTGATAAATTAGTATTCATTATCGCAAAATCGAAAGACTCAATTCTTTTAGCATAAACCATTGTTAAAGAATTTATCACCTGCATTGAATTATTAACACTCCAATATGGATTAAAATTTGAAAATTTTTAAATACCAGAACAATAGGTTTTAAGTTTATTTATAATTTCCTTTAAAATTAAAGAGAGGTCAGTAGCAGCAATGCGGGTTGGACATTTAGCTGCTCCAGCAATAAACCATGGTTAAGGGGGGATTCTTATGAACTTTTACCGTCCAATATAGGAAAGGGAACTTTTTACCATTGTCATTTATTTTAATATTAAAATTTTTAAAAAGTATTTCTGCAGTCTTTTCAATTAAATTTCCATCCTCTAAATTCACCTTTTTGTAAACATTATTTGTGCATAACTCCCTTTTTAAGATATCACAATACAGCTTCTGACGAATTATGGCAAAATTATTATTAGCTTTATCCACCGGCACAATTACAAATTCATTATGTAGATTAGCAATTGCTTGTTTTATCTTAGCATTATAAAAAAATGATTTAGTGTTACTAATTTTTAATTTAGAATATATTTTATTTCGTATTCTACTAATAATTAAATTCTTCCAACTTTGAAAACTCTCTTTATTTTTACGAGAGTAAAACAGTTCAAAATAGGGATGATACCTTTTTATTGACAGTGAAATATAAAATTATTTAACTGGATATTTGGAACACATATACAGTATAATTTTGAACTGTTTTTTTGAACTGTGGGGTGATTTGAAAAAATCACCCTATTTTGAACTGTTTTACTTTCGTCATGGAAAGGCAGTGTGGTCTTCGAAGTTATCTCTTTATTTTTATTCTCTTTCTTACAGCACTTATCAATAAATAAATCAAAATCATTTTCCTAGCTATCAAGAACATTCGATGGTTTCAGATGATGAGAAACACAGAAATTAGCCCCGTTATTCATTATAATTTGAAAATCATCTTGCTTTATTATTGAAAAGTCCCCTGTTATAACATTTTTGTAAGTGGGATTTACAAATGGGTCAAGTTGCTTAAAGTTACAAACCGGTTTCCAATTTATATCACTATGTAATCTTTTAAGTATTAAATTAATTAAAAATCATTTGCCCAATAGTTTTTGAAAATTTAAAAGTTAAAACTGGACTATCATTATAATTCAAATTACTAGGAAGGGCCTGTTTCACATCCCGCTGATTTGAATTTTCCGGTAAATTAATATCTTCAATCTGCTTAAAAGTAAAATTAATAGGTAAATATAATCTGTTGTCCTTATTACCAATCTTATCAAACATTTTCTTTTTTGAAATAAATTTCGTTTTAGTTAGAATGCAAATTGTATCGCATATTACTTTAAATTATATTCAAGAGCTGTATTATTCTTAACAATCCAGAAAAGTTTGATTAAATTCCTCTTGGATAAATTATATAGACATTTTATTACAGAAATCACACCCCTAGATTGAAGTAGCTGGTATAGATCTATAGAAAGCATCTGTAAATCTAATTCATGTTTTCTATTATTTTTCCTATGTCCTCTCGATCGTTTTTACGTTTAGTAGGACAAGTAAAAGAAGGATGGTCCAAAAAACCATCAATACATTTAACAACAACATGAGACATGTCACTATATTTTGCTACACGATCATTTAGCCCAAAAGGATCAGCTGTACCAAGAGTATGGATCAGGAAATCCTCCTGTTTACGTAGTCTATTATTCTTCTCTTCTTTATTTAAATTTTCTAACTCTAAATTTTCTAAAATTGTGACAGTCATATCTGATATGGAACATATACCATTATTACAATGTTGACCTAGATAGCTATTAGTTTTTTCTTTATTAACTGTTGTCTTGTGTCCAGAAAATCTTATATATATATTATTAGTTTTTCCCCCATATATTGTAGGCAGCATTTATTCCATTCTAATAGGTAAATTACATCGGTTGTTTTACAATTAACATTAACACGTAACTTGCATGCAAAATTTTTATTATACAATGTACTCTTAACAGAAGTCCGTGGGATAAAATAATCTTGGCAAAGAAAACAACGACTTTTACACTTACTAGCTTTCATAAAATCGTCCCGAGCTCCGAGGCTAATATTCGTATTTTGTTGCATTAAAAATTTTTGAAAATAAATCAAAATCAAAGTCCAAAAAACATGCCAAGGTCAATAGGTCAATAAATACAAAAACATAAAAAAAAATGTCGTTTCATGAAAACATGAAAAAACATGAAACTTGCATAAGTGACATCTCACCAATAATTAACAATATCAGGTTAAAAACCTGGACCAGGGTAAAGGTCTTTCGGGGAGAAAACTAAAAAATTTTCTCCACCAGCACTGGATCCAACCTGGAAAAATATAACGAAACGAGAAATCACCAATGCAACAGCACAAACACACTAAAAAAAAGGAAGACAGAAGGAAAAAAGCAAGACTGTTTTCCTAAATTAGTGACTAATATAGACCAGTCCTTGAATGAGGCCTTAACCCTACTCATCCATACAATCACATAGGTCAAACAGAATAGCCATACACAATCAACCATAAAGAATAATCCATGGACTGGCAGTCATGTTGTCAATAAGTATAAGTCGTCATTTACCAAACAATAAAGACAAATAATTCAGAGGCAACAACCCAACACAAGGGCTCATCAGGAGAATAAACACTTGCCTACAGGGTTTCGGCACTTTACAAAGTAAAAAAGTAACATTTAAAAGTTCGTACAAAGTAAAAAAGTACCATTTAAAAGTTCGTTATAATGAAAACTAAATTTTTTAAATTGCCAAGTTAATTTATTTGCTGAAAAACCTCTTAAAATCAATTTTTGGCTTAATATTTTACATCTATTTTTAAAATCAATATAATTACTACAAATCCTTGCATATCGAAGTAACTGTGGGAAAAACGATGAATATGTGATATTTGAGTTTATTTTATTTTCAGGGAAGGGGAAATTAATCACTTCAAAATCAAAATCATCCGTTTTATTATACATTTTAAAACTTAATCTATTATTATCAGAAATATTAATATTTAAATCTAAGAAATGATCTTCTAAACCAGTGCCATGACTAGGTTCAAGAGTAAGCTCTGATTGATATATATTTTTAGAAACATCAATGAAATCCTTACAATTCAAGACCAAAATATCATCTAAATATCTTTTATTATTTGACAAAACATGTTTTAAATTATTTGGATTTTTCTTATCCATCATATAATTATATGCTAGTTGACTTAAAAACAAGTCAGCTATAAATGGCTTGGCATTCCCCCCCCCCCATGGGAATTCCCACGATTTGCTTGTACAAATTACCATTAAATCTCATATAAGTATTATATAAAATAAATCAAAAATCATATCCAAGCTGTATCTCAAGTTAACTGTAGTCTTAGTGCAATTTGTTCATATAGCTTTTTTATTATAAGTGTCTATTTTTAAGAACCTCTTACTAGATAAGAGGAAAGATTTCTTGATAACCGTTTTTAAATTATCTAACACTGCATTAAGTGATAAATTAGTAAACATTGTCGCAAAATTGAAAGACTCAATTCTTTTAGCTGAAACCATTGTTAAAGAATCTATCACCTGCAGTGAATTATTAACACTCCAATATGGATTAAAATTTGAAAATTTTTGAATATGAGAACAAAAGGTTTTAAGTTTATTTATAATTTCTTTTAATATTAAAGAGAGGTCAGTAGCAGCAATGCGGGTTGGACATTTAGCTGCTCTAATACAACAACAAAAGAGAGAATAATGAGGACTCTTTTTCCCAAGACAGTGAACCAACAAAACCTATTTGAATATTTCGGCCCTATATCTAAGGGCCGTCTTCAGCAAAGAAAAAAATAAAAAACAATAAAACACTTACAATAAAAGTTCTCAGTTAAAAATCCATTTTTTATTTTAAAATAGCCTTGGCATCATTACTTCTTAACGAAAAGTTCAGCCAAGACTGTCTGATAAAAGCTAACATTTTACAAGATAAAAAGGTTCATTCATTTCACTAACTGTATTTATTAAAAATTGGATTGATTTCTTATTGCGATATTTGCCTTCTCTGCAGCTAATCTGATAGTTCTTTTGATATTGGGCTTGTTTTTGTTAATTCCTATTTTTGTTTTATTTTGAATTAGATTATTTTCTATAATTAATTTTGTGTACATAGGGTTGAGTGTGTATTCACCCAAGTCTCTATTTAGGGATTTATTATTATTTAAGTTTCGTTTTATTTCGATTGCCTCACGGACAGTTTGTTTGATTCCTAGGTCATTGCTAATTAGAATTGTTTCGTCAAATAGAACATAATGGTTTGGATTTTCAAAAATATGACTACTTAAAGCTGAATCGAAAGATATAGAGTTATTTTTAGATTTTAACGCTTTTTCAATACTTTCTTTGTGTTGCTGTAATCTTGTTCCTAAATTTTGGTGGGTTCGACCAATGTAATAATTTCCACAACTACATGGTATTTGATACACCCCTCGTAGACGAGTAATTGGGGTTTTATCCTTACCAGAATTGACAAGATTCATTATACTTAAATTGCTTGTGAATACAACACGTAAATTGTTTTTTAAACAAACTTTTTTCATTTTTGAAGTAATTTTCGGAATATAAGGCAGGTAAATCGTGCTTGTGGGTTTATTAGAATCATTTACTGGTGTGGGATTTAAGGCTTTAGAGGAATGCATCTTTAATCTTTGAGCAATAACAGTATTTATGAGAGAAATTGGGTACCCGTTGCCAAAAAGTATGTCTGTAATAAAATTTAATTCTTTTTTAACATACGGCTCTGAACAGATATTAAGTACTCTATCCACAAGAGATATTACCACACCTCTTTTAACCTGTGGAGGATGGTTAGATTTGAAGTGAAGGTATCTATTATTATGCGTAGGTTTTCTGTAAACCGTAAAATCAAGTTTATTCACACTGCGTATCTCTAGGGTGAATTGCAGGTTTCTATCGTAAGTATTTAAATGTTCTAGAAAACCTTTAAGTTCACTTTCGCCATAATTCCAAACTGAAATTATGTCGTCCATGAAACGTCCCCAAAACACATGATTAAGAAAATACGAATCTAGGGCCCAATTTTCAAGATTTTCGACGAAAATATTTGCGAGTAGGCCTGATAGAGGTGCTCCCATAGGAAGGCCCCTTACCTGGTTGTAATATGAATCTCGAAACTGGAAGTGCATGGAATATTTGTTACATAATTTAACCAAATGCATGAGAACATCAATGTCTAGACCTATTGCTGACTCTTCGATTAGATGGTAATTGTTTTCCAGTTTATTTTGTAATAATTGTTCAGATTTTGAAACATCAATACTAGTATACATAGAAACTATGTCAAAGCTGCTTAATATGGAATTTTCAGAAATGTCTATTTGTTTCAATTTTTCTACAAGATCAACTGAATTTTTTATATAAGATTTTTGGGAGTGAAGCAATGGTTTAAATGCAGTGCATAACCATTTTCCAATGTTTGAGGCAGGTGATTTTGTGCTAGCTACAATGGGTCTTAGAGGAATGCCTTGTTTGTGCAATTTTGGTAATCCATAAAACTTTGAGCAAAAAACACCACGAGGGAGGAATTTATTGTACAACTGTGGAGTGATTCTGCCATTTTCTTTCAAAGTTTTTAATTCTTTTATTACTTTTTGAGCAAATTGATCAGTCTGGTCATGGGTTGATTTAACATAAGTGGTTGTATCATTTAAATGTGACTGAATTTTACCATCATAATCAGTCTTATTCATAATTACTATGGAGTTGCTTTTATCGGCTTTAGTGATTATTATTGAGGAATCTTTACGGAGTTTATTCAAAACTTTTGTGTCATATGATTTTTCCATTGCATTATTGGGAGAATTAGGAAGTTTTAATGAGGTGTTGTAAAGAGTGTTAATTAAACAAGATCTAACTGTATCCGGGTTTGAAACAAGAGCACTACATTTGTGGAGAGAGGATTCTAAAGATGCTATCAAGTCTGCAACTGGAACTTGTTTCGGTAAAAACGAAAATTTTGGCCCTTGTTCTAGGACTTTTTCTTCAACATAGCTAAGCTTTTTAGATGAAATATTTACAATCGCAGGTTCAAATAGGTTTTGTTGGTTCACTGTCTTGGGAAAAAGAGTCCTCATTATTCTCTCTTTTGTTGTTGTATTATGGAAAGGCAGTGTGGTCTTCGTCATTATTTAGCTGCTCTAGCAATAAACCGTGGTTTAGGGGGATTCTTATGACATTTTACAGTCCAATATAGGAAAGGGAACTCTTTATCATTATCATTTATTTTAATATTAAAATTTTTAAAAAGTATTTCTTCAGTCTTTTCAATTAAATTCTCATCCTCTGAATTTACCTTTTTGTAAACATTATTTGTGCATAACTCCCTTTTTAAGATATCACAATACAGCTTTTGACATATTATGGCAAAATTGTTATTAGCTTTATCCACCGGAGAATTTACAAATTCATTCTGTAGATTAGCAATTGCTTGTTTTATCTAAGCATTAGAAAAAAATGATTTAGTGTTACTATTTTTTGATTTAGAATATATTTTATTTCGTATTCTACTAATAATTAAATTCTTCCAACTTTGAAAACTCTCTTTATTTTTATTTTCTTTCTTACAGCACTTATCAATAAATAAATCCAAATCATTTTCCTAGCTATCAAGAATATCCGATGGTTTCAGATGACGAGAAAGACGGAAATTAGCCCCGTTATTCATTATAATTTGAAGATCATCTTGCTTTATTATTGACAAGTCCTCTGTTATAACATGATTGTAAGTGGGATTTACAAATGGGCCAAGTTGCTTACAGTTACAAACCGGTTTCCAATTAATATCACTATGTAATCTTTTAAGTATTAAATTAATTAAAAATCATTTGCCCAATAGTTTTTGAAAATTTATAAGTTAAAACTGGACTATCATTATAATTTAAATTACTTGGAAGGGCCTGTTTCACATCCCGCTGATTTAAAATTTCCGGTAAATTAATATCTTCAATCTGCTTACAAGTAAAATTAATAGGTAAATATAATCTGTTGTCCCTATTACCAATCTTTTCAAGCTTTTTCTTTTTTGAAATAAATTTTGTTTTAGTTAGAATGTAAATTGTATCGCATATTACTTTAAAATTATATTCAAGAGCTTTATTATTCTTAACAATCCAGAAAAGTTTGATTAAATTCCTCTTGGATAAACTATTTAAACATTTTATTACAGAAATCATACCCCTAGGTTCAAGTAGCTGGCATAGATCTGTAGAAGGCATATGTAAATCTAATTCATTTTTTCTATTATTTTTCCTATGTCCTCTCGATCGTTTTTACGTTTAGTAGGACAAGTAAAAGAACGATGGTCAATAAAACCTTCAATACATTTAACAACAACATGAGACATGTCATTATATTTTGCTACACGATCATTTAGCCCAAAAGGATAATCTCTACCATTAGCATGGATCCAGAAATCCTCCTGTTTACGTAGTCTATTATTCTTCTCTTCTTTATTTAAATTTTCTAAAATTGTGACAGTTATATCTGATATGGAACACATACCATTATTACAATGTTGAACTAGATAGCTATTAGTTTTTTCTTTATTAACTGTTGTCTTGTGTCCAGAACATCTTTTATATATATTATTAGTTGTTTTCCCACATATTGTAGGCAGCATTTATTACATTCTAATAGGTAAATTACATCGGTTGTTTTACAATTAACACGTAACTTGCATGCAAAATTTTTATTATACAATCTACTCTTAACAGAAGTCCGTGGGATAAAATAATCTTGGCAAAGAAAACAACGACTCGTACACTTACTAACTTTCATAAAATCGTTCCGAGTTCGGAGGCTAATATTCGTATTTTGTTGCATTAAAAATTTTTGAAAATAAATCCAAGTCAAAATCAAAGTCCAAAAAACATGCCAAGGTCAATAGGTCAATAAATACATAAACATGAAAAAAAAATGTCGTTTCATGAAAACATGAAACTTGCATAAGTGCCATCTCACCAATAATTAACAATATCAGGTTAAAAACCTGGACCAGGGTAAAGGTCTGTCGGGGAGAAAACTAAAATAATTTCTCCACCAACCCTGGATCCAACCTGGAAAAATATAACGAAAAGAAAAATCACCAATGCAACAGCACAAACACATTAAAAAAAAGGAAGACAGAAGGAAAAAAGGAAGACTGTTTTCCTAAATTAGTGACTAATATAGACCAGCCCTTGAATGAGGCCTTACCCTACTCATCCATACAATCACATAGGTCAAACAGCATAGCCATACACAATCAACCTTAAAGAATAATCCATGGACTGGCAGTCATGTTGTCAATAAGTATAAGTCGTCATTTACCAAACAATAAAGACAAATAATTCAGAGGCAACAACCCAACACAATTGCTCATCAGGAGAATAAAAACTTGCCTACAGGGTTTCGGCACTTTAAATTCTCTACCCAGTCAAGTGGTGTGCCTACCAAAGAATACCATGGTATCCCCGTGTTAGGTATCACCCCCAAAATATATGCCTGTGAAAAAAAAAAAAAAAAACAAGCAAATGTAGAACAACCAAGTAACACCAAAACAAGCTTATCCTATTAATATAATCCTCTGCTTAGCAGCAGTAGGTAAACTAGCGTGATCAATTTTACCAAATCACAAATATTAATTCTTTGCGAAAAACCTGAATCAACTAAAACAATTACAGATCTCATCAGTACCATGTGGCTATTTTTGAAAAACCTGCTCTTTTAGACACACAATTCACCAAATAGATGGCGCTACATCAACTTTTCGCGAACCTACAAAATTAACCAAAAATTTCTCTAAGTATTTCCAGATAATTCTTTTGGTATTTATTTAAAAGTTCGTTATAATGAATACTAATTTTTTTAAATTGCCAAGTTAATTTATTTGAAGAAAAACCTCTTAAAATCAATTTTGGGCTTAAGATTTTACATCTATTTTTAAAATCAATATAATTACTACAAATCCTTGCATATTGAAGTAACTGTGAGAAAAACGATGAATATGTGATATTTCAATGTATATTACTTTCAGGGAATGGGAAATTAATCACTTCAAAATCATCCGTTTTATTATACATTTTAAAACTTAATTTATTATTATCAGAAATATTATTATTTAAATCTAAGACATGATCTTCTAATTAATGCCTCAGTTTTATTTAAAGATCAACTTCTCTGCAGTTCTACAAATGGCATAAATTAAACTATAAGAAATTCAATTTCACTCGTCAGGATTTCAAAGTCAAACTTTGACTGTCAGAACTAAAAATATACTCGGATCCCCCAACGGTCAACAAGATAGCTTTAAAATAAGCCAACCAATAACTAAAGCTATAACTAAAAAGTTTGTCCTTACTATTCATGCCACTATAACCTATCTTTTTATCAGGCTCCACATTAGCCTGCCCAAGGTCGTTGATGGCTGCGACCTTTACGATGAAGTCTTCGTATGTGGACTGGTCCAAGAGAAGAATACAGCTTTTCCTCCAGTCTCTTTCTTCGCAACATGGGAACTCTGATCTCGTTACATTTCGACGCCAGTATATTCTATAGAAGAACCCTGGACCGTTTTTTTTCAATCTCAGGCATCACCTAAATAACAGATAGTTAAGAGGACACACAGTGCATGACGATGTACAAGCATTGTTTGGGAACCCTCCCCCCAGTAGTTTTCAAAACGTTATTTAAGAATAACCTTTTGTGTTTTGACCCCCTTGTACCTCAGGATCAAACTTGTGTGCACCTTTGATAATACACATATTTAAATACGTGACCCAAATTGAATGCAAATTTGCACAAAGGCAGCAACAGCAGTTCCCATTTTGGATTCTCTGAGATCACTCCTTCAAACTAGAAAAACTATACAAAAATCTGTGCCCAAAATTTATTTGAAACCCAATACCCCTTTTCCTCACCAAAAAAAAATTTTGTCTCCCTCAAGGTTTGGACTCTTTTAACTTACTTTTTACTGGTTTACAATGAAAATCAGAGAACAAAAATTATTTCTTTTGACAGGGGAAAATTCAAGGAGGGTGACAAGATTTGCGGGGTAATAGCTATAAATAGAGAACCATCTGAACCTCATAGAAACTGAGGATTGTTTATGCCTAAGTAAGCTTAAACTGTTAGAATAACAATATGTAAAAATTAACCTCCCGGACCTTCTCTACAATGCCAAGAGAACGTGTAAAAATAGGAGCGATATAATTTTCCGTAGATAAAGAGATCTTTGTTTAATGAGTACCAGGAACCTTAAAGGGTTCTTTTGCATCTTAAATTTAGTATTAAGCCTCAACGAGTGGCCCGAAAGGATAGCAGAATTGATAAAAATCAACAGTATTCAAACAATTGACTCATAGCTCCATTGGATAAATATTTCTATTATTCAAGATACTTTCTGAATATTATTCTCCTTCAATAAGGATTGAGCGTAATCGATGGTCAAATGTTTGTTTCCGCGTCATTAGAATAATAAAAAAGCAGTAGACAATACTATCATAAGCAGCGCAATAGCAAACCCTAAATAAAGAACGATGTGGCTACAATGTATTTTTTTCTTAGACCAGGGAACAATGTGCCGAGGGAGTTTTCGTTGAAAATTCGAAAACGGCTCATTGGATTTGAGAAAGAGAGAGAGAGAGTTTATCATTATATACAAGAAAATGCAAAATACAATTCAAAATTGAATCACAATGCACTTATTCCCCCTCGAAAGGTTCCATGGGAAGGGATACAAGGGGTATAAAAAAAAATACAAGTTGCAACTACAACATAAGCAATATATATGAGGGGAATACATATAAGCAACAACTACAAAAAAACATAGATTTCATGCCTGAAGCCTGGGAGTCAATCGCAGAAAACACAACCACACACCATTAACAGAACACAGGAGACATCAGCTCCTCAGAGGACAACAAAAATGTTATTCTATTTTATTCTTTATTAAATGATCCTTAAGAAACCTTTTAAAAGTCTCAAACGAGTGGCATCTCTGTACTGAAGAATTTAGTGAATTCCAGACCTTTGGACAAGCAATGAGGGAATTGAAATCTGATCGAATAGTAGGGTTGGGCGGAATGAAGATATCATTTGAAGAATGAAGGCTATATGGAGGTACTTCAGAAATAAACATAGGAGTTTTCCAAAGAGATTTTGGAAGATTGCCGTGAAGTCGATGAAAGACAAAAGAAGGACAAGAAATAATGTAAATAGACTGTAGACTTAAGAGCGGTGTTGGTGAGGAACGGTTTGTGTCCGCAACCAGACGCCATGCTTTATTATACATGACAGAAAGTGACCGCAGCGTAGACGGAAAAGTAGACTTCCATACAATGGGGCAATAAGAAAAAAAATGACTGGACAAGACAAAAAAAGAAGTTTCAGAATAAATCGAGGAAATGTGTGTAAGTTTTCGAATGATACCCAAACTCCGTGAAATCTTGACCCTAAACATGGCTATATAGTTTCTGAATGGAAGATTCTCATCAAGTGGGATACCAAAAAACCGGACCACCCGATTCTCTGGTCTACACAAGGAGCCTTGTGACACCTGAAGCTGTGTAAGCTGAGGGAAAGCTATACCATTTCGAGAAAAAATAAGAAAATTTGCAATAAACTATGAAATAACTCTCTCGAATAATGCCAAAAGATTTGACTTGATATCACATTCCGTCTTCCCAAGGGTTCCAAAAGTGGTATCATCAACAAAAGCAACAAGAAAATCTTCGTTAGAAGTAGTTTTGGAACACAACCGAGCATCAGGATGACACAGCTTGCAGCACGCCAGACGCCTGGTGTTATTTACTGCCGAAATCAGATCATTAACATAAACCAGAAACAAAATTAGACCAAGAACATATCCCTGAGGGACGCCATAATATACTTCAGAAGTGCTCCGGAAAAGTGGATCTATTGAAATAAGCCTACCAGACAGATATGAATCAAACCAAGAAAAAGCATTTGATCTTATACCAATATGCGATAGTTTACAAAGAAGAATCCGATGAGTCAAGGAATCAAAAGCTTTACGAACATCTAAAAATAAAGCTGCCTGGATATGAATAGAATCTATTGCCGAATGAAATTCGAAAAAGATGCGCAAGTTTGTTCTGTAGAGAGACTCGCTCGGAATCCAAACTGGAAATCATGCAAAATTCCTTTTGTATCCAGAAAACTAAGAAGCCTGGATAGCATAGCCTTCTCAAAAATTTTGCTAAAAACAGATAGGAGAGAAATTGACCTATAATTAGCAGGATCACTCCGAGAACCACCTTTATACAGCACTATAACCTTGCCTCGCTTGAGAGATTCAGGGAAAATTCCTTTCTCGAAATACAGATTGACAAGCCTAGTCAATGGTGACAGAATGGCAGGGATAACCCTTGTAGGAATTTTGTCTGGTCCTGAAGAGGGTGATCCTTTAAGAGCATTCACGATACGAGCTACCTCAAATTCAGAAATAGAATTCAAAGTACATCGACTTGAAACATGAGGGTCCACGATAGGCGCCGAAATCGCAACGAGAAGTTTCAGAGCTTGCAGAGGAAGCAGTTTCCTTCCCTATATTAGCAAAATAAGAGGTAAGCTCTAGCTGAACATCTGCATCAAATGGTAGAGTACCCTAAGAGAACATCATCGACAAAAAATCAATAGCTGAAGTATCCAGCAGGTTGAGGTCAAAATCACCCATAAGGATTAGTTCATAGGGATGTTTTTGGAGTCCAAAACTTCTTCAAGAATTTTCATAATCGAAGAAATACGCCCACTGGGGGACCTATAAACCAAACCCACAGCTAAATACTTTCGCATTAATTTAATCTCAATAAAAAGGAATTCAAAGTTTCTTTCCTCATTTCTGCTCAAATCCCTTCGGACATTATATGCAAGACGATCAGCAATATAAAGGACAAGGCCACCTCTCGCCATCTGTTTCCTATTCAGCCTCACCATCTTATATCCTTGACTATCTAAAAGGATATCCATTTTTGAATCCAAGAAAGTTTCACATCATCCTATAACATCAGGAGCTCCATCACTAATGATCCGTTTCAGCTCATCAAAACACGAGCAATGTCCCTGAACGTTAAGATGACACACAGAGAAAATATCATCTCGAGAGGAGGCAGAACCATTTAATTGCGAAACATACTTACTTTTATAAGCCGAATTAGAATCATTATTCTTCTGATTTCTACTTTGAATTATTAATTATATTTTCAATATTTAAAGGATTATTTTGTAAATCAAGCAAAGGTTCCCCCAAAGAGTTGATACCAACCTGGCTACTAATAAAAATCGTCAATTTACTCATGGTGGATGGCAGTTCCGCTCCATGACCAAACCAACCAGACCCCAGGTATAAGGAAAAAGGTAAGAAATAATATAATCAAGGTAAGGATCATTAAGAAAAAGCAGGGAAAGAGAAGGAAAATGAAACAACGAAAAATTAAGAAATAAATAAATAATAAGCACTGGTAATTCAAACGCGAAAGAACCATATATATCACTACAAGACATGAAACTTTCTAATAGGGACATTTTATCAACAGCACCACCATTAAGGTTCGAGGATAGTAAGTTGAGAGTGGAAGCATTCATTTCAGTAATAGCTTCTGCGCTTCAGGACATTTAAAAATGTAGCATGGGGGATTTGGAGACCGACAGAGGGTGCATTTTATAGTATTCTGGCAAGGGGTGGTTTTGTTACTCAAGTGTGCATCGGCACATCTGGAGCATTTTTCTGGGTTTCTGCACGACTTAGCTGCATGGCCAAAGGACTGGTATTTATAGCAACGTAGAGGTAGTAAGTTGTACTCCGACAATAACAATTTTTCATAGCTGAAACAGGGAGGTGACTGAATTGCCCTCATTAGACTCTCATTTGACTCAAATTCTAACTTAAATGACCGGATTGGTCCTATACGGGACGCTGCTGGACAACCTGTAACTTTATTACGGATTTCTTCAGTAGTCTCTCGAGGGACATGGCGTACAATCCCTAAGAACGAAGGGCATTTCACGGAGGCTTCTACTAGTTGATCATTATTTTTCATAGCCCGAACAAGTGAGTTTGCAGTATGCTTATCATTAACCACTACTTTTCAATCATTCTTACGGGGCTTTAATTCAAGTAAACTAGACGCATAGCTACCACAGACGCTATCAAGGAAAACCTGGTGGGCTGAAGTGTCCTGCAATTGCGTAGGAGGGTTTTTCAGGATAACCACACAAGAGGGCCTCGTAGTCTGGGGGCTAGGAAAAGGAACTTTTCTTTCACTAATGGGAGTTGATCGGCGATCAGAACCGACAAAGTTATCAAACTCGGCACAAAGCTCATATACCTTTCTATATAGAGACGCTGTTATTTCTCCAGGGTTCATTGGAACGTCATCGGGCTTAAAGATGACAAATTGGGGGAGCCGCGCCTTTTTTCATCACTTAGCTTGAAAACTTTACGTAAATAGAACACATTGTCTTGCTTGGGATTCCCGCGAGTTGAACTTCCGGTGACAGCCCACAATATTTTTTTTGCAACACTAATTGAAGCTTCGACAAAAAATTCGGACGCTATTTTCACTATATCATCACTGCAGTTTTCAGCTCTGTATGCACGAAAACAGAAGTTCAATACGGGGTTTAAAATAAGTCCATTATCAGGCATCACGCTAGTCAAAAGAAAATTCAGTAATCAATTCAGGCTCAGAGCCAAGTGTCTATATTTAAGCTAAAAACTAGTCAGACTGGTTTCATAAGCAATCTTCATTGTCGAGTGATTGCAAAATAAGTTCATAAAAACTTGCCAAACAGCTTTGTTTCAAATCCAGAATAAGGTTATTTTTTGTTCAGAATGCAGAGTTGTTCACGGATTGTCCACGGAAAGCTATTGTCCTTTTTAATAATCAAAGCGATTGGAGGG
Source organism: Artemia franciscana (assembly GCF_032884065.1). Taxonomy (NCBI): domain Eukaryota; kingdom Metazoa; phylum Arthropoda; class Branchiopoda; order Anostraca; family Artemiidae; genus Artemia; species Artemia franciscana. Next base: position 37,195,195 of record NC_088875.1, read on the forward strand.
AAACCCCCCAAGCCTCCCATTTCCCGAGAGACATCCAATTTAAATTCGGATACAGCCATTTTGTTCAGCGTAGTTAAAAGATTTAGAAACTGCTCTTAGGGCAGCGGTTGTAAGTTAAGCCCTGGGGGTAATTCGATTTTTTGTAACATTGCATGGTCGTAAAAACTTCGTCAGAGGCTCATTTGATTGGTAATCGGAAGTTCCAGTGCACTTCTTAAGGTTCAAAATGATTGGAGGGGGGAAACCTCTCAGGCCTCTTATTTTGCCGAAATATATCTGATAGAAATTTTAAGACGACCTTTTGTTGTCGGAGAAACTTCAAAAAAGGCCTATTCAATTGGTAATGGAAAGGACTAATGCTCTTTTTAATATTAAAAAACCTATTGGACGACAAGAAGCCTTCCCCCCACCCCAAGCCATCGATTTCCAAAAAAACTTCTTATCAAAATTTTAAGAAAGCCATTTCGTTCAGTGTAGTTTAGAGGTCTGGAAATTATGTCTTTGGGGATGAAAACCCCCCACAGCCCTCAGCGCAAGGGCCCTGAGTTATACCCCAAGGGCGTATAATATTTTTTTTATAGAAAGAGTGGTCGTATAAACACCTTTGTCATGATTATTGATACAATAGTTTACCTTCAAATTTCTCTGGTATTTTTTCAACTAATTCCCAATTTCATAACTATCCAACCACTAAATGTTCAGATTTTTCATGTGTATTTCGTCCTACGTCAAGAGAGGGTTTCAGCATCCGTCATACTGGGTCAAAAATTTGGAACTCAATTCCAATATCAGTACGAGAGTGTAGCAATTTGCGAGTGTTTTTAAAATTATTAAAAAAAACTTAACGACGCAGTCATGAAAATAATTTATTCAGAAATAATGAACTTACAATTTATTACAAAGCTGCAAAATATAATCAAAAAGTTGAAATTTGTCAAAATTACTGGGTGCGAGGATTAAAGGTATGACGTATTTATATGTAAGTTATGACGGGTTTTCAAATATTTAATTAATTAACAAATGATTACGTGATGTCTGTTTAATATGTTGCGGGAATTATTTTTTGTTTCTTTTTTTGGTATATTTATGCAGATGCTGTAGGCTTGTATTTACTTTGGCTTGATTTATTTTTATTTTGTCAGTGCTAATGTATGTAACTTTGTCAGTGCTGGTTTTCATTTTCGTAGTGTATGTAACATTGTAACATTGTCAGTGCTAAAGTATGCCACCAGGCATGTGCACTGGTTTGTCATATTTATTTATTTAATTGTTGCAAATAAAAATTATCTATCTATCTAGTATAATTTTGCGCAAAATAACACCCTAATAACAATTGAATTTCCTTTCCATCATGAAACTAGTAAACAGATTGATTGTAGCGGGACTCCGTTACACATCAGAAGACATGACGACTGCCCGCCGTTGCAACGTTATTTTACTTAACATAACGTTATTAAACAAGATATTATTTACTTGTAAGCGTCTCACTTTAAGACTATCAATGAAGCGTAAACTACATAACTGACATTACAAAAGAAACTAAGCTATATAAAAACCAGCATATTTCTGTTCACCTGGCATCAGAAATTCAGATTGGTCATGGAATTTGTTTATCCGTAAGCTCACCATAGTTGTAAAAATGTAGTAAAATAAATTGGCCTCTAGGTTTTCACCTAAATCCTGTTCTTTGACTTTTAGTATCGCAGTTTTCTACTGCAAGTATATTAGTCTTGTCGGTCATGAATCTTCGTCTCGTTTCCCACAGCAAGTCTAGTCGACTTGTTGGTAATCCCTTTTTGGCCTATTCCTATTCTCCAGCTTCAAGTCCATTAGAATTAGTTGTGGTAAACTTGTTTCATAAAATTTACAAGGAACTCTATATGGAGTTTCTCTGATATCTATTATATTTTTCACACACATATATGTATATATATATATATATATATATATATATATATATATATATATATATATATATATATATATATATATATATATATATATATATATATATATATATGTACTAGCTGTTGTGGTGGCGCTTCGCGCCACCCCAACACCTAGTTGGCGGGGGTGCTTCGCGCCCCCCAAACCCCCCCGCGCGCGTAAGTCGTTACGCGCCATATTAGTTACGCGCCATTGTAGTTGTGTCCCTATGTCCCACCTGTGAATATAGATATATATATATATATATATATATATATATATATATATATATATACTAAAAAGAAAAAAAAAACTAAAAAAATGAAAAATAAAGGAGAAAAAGAAAACTAAAAGAATATAAATAAAAATAAAAAAACTAAAAAGATAAAAACTTCAAAAAAAAACTAAAAAGAAAAAAGAAAAAAACTGTTTTTAACTACGTAAAACTTGCGAATATACAACATTCTTTGCTGTCCCATTGTCTGTGCATATAAATAGATTGTCAGGTTTACCGACTCTTGAACATGCAACATATAATGGTCAATGGGAAAACAATCCGTATTCAGATCTATACCTCATGATTCTAATGATTGCCCTTGAGCTTTGTTGATGGTGATTGCTAATCGACCATTCCCTGAGTCGCCATCGTCCTTTATATATCCCCCTGTGCACCCCGGCGTCCCCTTTGTAGTTATGTCCCTGTGTCCCGGTCGTCATTTATATTCCCTGTGTCCCGGTCGTCATTTGTGTCCCAATGTCCCAGTCTCTGATTTCTCTTTGAGTGTCCCGGGCGTCATTTATATTCCTTGTGTCCCGGTGTCCCGGTCGTCATTTATATCCCCCTGTGCCCCCCGGCGTCCCCGTTGTAGTTGTGTCATTTATATTCCCTGTGTCCCGGTCGTCATCCCGGTATACATTCGTTTTTGAATTGGTATATGATGAAATTAATTTTTAATTTTTTCCCTTTTTTTCCTTTTAGTTTTTTTTTATTGGTTTTGACCTTTTTTTAGGTTTTTTAGTTTTTTTCTTTTTTCTTTTTAGTTTTTTTTTGAAGTTTTTATCTTTTTAGTTTTTTTATTTTTATTTATATTTTTTTAGTTTTCTTTTTCTCCTTTATTTTTCATTTTTTTTCCTTTTTTTAGTTTTTTTTTTCTTTTTAGTATATATATATATATATATATATATATATATATATATATATATATATATATATATATATATATATATATATATATATATATATATATATATATTATATATATATTATTCTTTTAGTTTTTACCTTTTTTAGTTTTTTTTAGTTTTTAGATGAAAATTTTTTTAGTTTTATTCCTTTTTTCTTTTCAGTTTTTTATTGGTTTTTACCTTTTTTTTTAGCTTTTTTAGTTTTTTTTCGTTTTTTCTTTTTACTTTTTTTTTAGTTTTTATCTTTTTAATCATTTTTTATTTTTATTCTTAATTTTTTTTATTAGTTTTTAGTTTTTTTTATAGTTTTTGCCTTTTTTAGTTTTTTCAGTTTTTTTTTTAGTTTTTAGATTTTTACCTTTTTTAGCCTAACCAGGATTTGAACCTGGGACCTTCATTCTCCGTTCTGACACCCTCTCTCACCGAGTGACTACTCCAGCATGTTCATTTTGGTGTTTTAAATGGTATATTATTAACCAAATTAATGTGTTTTACAATATACTAAGCATCGTCATAACAAAAATGACGACAACTAATTTCATGACGTCAGTCAACACAGAAATTAAGTTCTGAAATTAAGTCATGAAATTAGTTGCCGTCATTTTTGCTTTGACGGTGACGTCATTCAAGTTATATAAGACATATGTTCACGTAGAAATCTATTAATGTTTAAGTTTACAATGACTGATGAAGATGCTCAAAGAGTCTATGCCAAAAAACTTGCTGCTGATAGAGAAAGTCAGAAAAGAAAGCGTGCCGAGGAACTATCAGCAGCAAGTTTTTTGGCATAGACTCTTTGAGCATCTTCATCAGTCATTGTAAACTTAAACATTAATAGATTTCTACGTGAACATATGTCTTATATAACTTGAATGACGTCACCGTCAAAGCAAAAATGATGACAACTAATTTCATGACGGCAGCCGACACAGAAACATGACGTCACCTGATCCACAGACATACAACTTATTTTTATATATATAGATATATATATATATATATATATATATATATATATATATATATATATATATATATATATATATATATATATATATATATATATATAGCTGGGTCCCGGCGGCTTCGCCACCAGGCTCCAGCACGGCACGCGGCAGGCTTCTATATATGGATTATTGGACTCATTGTCTCTTGTGTTCTATTTCAGTTTTTTCAATTTAAATTTTTTTTTTAATTATTCTCTTTTTTAGTTTTTCTTTTTTTTTATTTTTTTTTTGTTTTTTACCTTTTGAAAAGTTTTTTTTCTTCTTTTTTTATTTAATTTTCTTCTTTATTTTTTAGTTTTTTTTTCCGTAACGTGCCCCGGCGACACGTGTGCAAGGTCCTAATTTTAAGTGCGTAAAACATGCGGATATACAACTGGTAATTCCTCTGATATACTCTGGTAATTCCTCGACACACATTCTTTTTACTTTCTCTTTCAGCCGAAAGCCAGGTTTCGCGTTGCTCTTGTAATACGTCGACACGCTTTCTTTTGGTAATTTTTCTCTGAGCCGCAAACCTACCCCCTCCCCCCCTAAAGCAACACGTATGCAAGATGCTAATTTTTAACTGCATAAAACTTGTGGATATACAACATCCCTCGCAGTTCCATTGTCTGTGCATATAAATAGATTGTCAGGTTTACCGACTCTAGAACATGCAACATATAATTGTCCATGGGAAAAAGAATCCGCATTAAGACCTATACCGCATTTTTCTAATGATTGCCCTTGAGCCATTTTCTTGGTGATTGCAAATGCTAATTGAATTGGGAATTGCTATCCTTTAAATTGAAAAGGCAGATCTATTGGAATCATGGGAATCCGAGGAATAAGAACAGTTTCATCCTCGGAAGACCCTGTCAAGATTGTTGCCTCTATTACGTTTCCCATTGTTTCTACGGCAAATCGGCTGCCATTGCAAAGCTTTGGTGGGTTAATATTTTGCAACAGTATTATTGGTACGACTATTTTTATTTGTAGCGCGTGTGGTGGAAACCCTGGGAGATAGTTAATCGCTTCATGTGATTCAAGTACTGTTTCGACTGACAAGATCCAACGCTATGTCACTTTTGGATCGAATTGATGCCAGAAGCAATATAATTAGAAACGTTTTACCAGTACCTCCTGGCGCATCTGAGAAGATTTCTCCAGCTTGGTTATCGACAATGCATTATCTGATCATAAATGCCTTTTTGTTCAGCCGTTAACTTAGAAATATTTGTTTTTACATACGACAATAGATCAATCGTGTTGTAACTTTGTTCACGATCCAATCCTAAACGTATAGAAATAGCAGCAGTACGATTAGGTGAAGGCATTCCCAAATGCTTGAGAAATCTGTAAATGTACCGCTAAGTGAACAAGTATTGAATACTTCAAGAAAGAATAGTTATTCACTATTTCGAAATCGGGTTGCAAAACTAACAATTTTCAAAATCTTTATGTATTTTAGAGGGAATTATACGATTGTATATCGAATTTCCTCTTTCCCTTCATAGAGTGATGTCCTCCACATTCAGACTAATCTCCCATTTTATAATATTTTATTTTGAAATTTATTTTTGAAAGTTTGATATTGTTTATTAATGGTTTAAAATTCATCCTTGTATTTCTTTCACCGCGGAATGGCTATTGATCTACATCTATAGTACTATATTCTTTAGTGTTTATTATTTTTATTCCTACATCTAGAACTATGACAATTAAGGTAATATTGAATAAGTATGTTGAGTACATAATTTATCGCTATAAGGCTTATATTCCTATACCTAACATTAATATAATTCACTTGAACAAAACTACAGGTTTACTGTGAGAATACCTAGTTTAAATTGTTTTTATTCTTAAGTCGTACTTATGTTTATTAAATGTGATTTTAATTCAACTATTTCTCCAATTTATTCAAGGTATTCCAAATGTAAAAGCATAACAGTAAGATTAAATTTACATCAAGATTTAAAATCACTTGTCAGTTTTATTATATTCGGCAAATCAATCCTGGCACGTTCGTGTTATAATTCATCACTAAGTTTGTTATGTTTCTTTCTTTCACATTTATGCCATAATTTTATCTTCTTCTTTGCCCATTTCACTTTTTGATTGGGTCAATTATTGTTCATCCTTATTTATATAAAATTTTAGTTTCTGATTTTTAGTCACTTATACCGCTTTTTGACATCACTCTTCACTAAATTCGTCAAAGTTTATAATGTTTCATAAAAAGTTGTTTTAATTTTTCAGAGTTTTTTTTATCTTTGAAAGGTTTCTTGATTCTGAGAGTTATTAAAACCTTACTTGGATGTGTCGATAATTTGACATTGCAGATTACGTTGGGCATTTCTTGTGTTCATGATTGCCGGTGATGTTCATATTTTGGGTTTCTTTATAGCTTGGAATGCGGGCAATATTTTGTCTGTTCATGGTTGTTGTCGCAGAACTACCGTATGTTTGGTAGATGTCTTGCTTCTTTGAGTTACTGCTTCACGCGATGTCACGTACGCTACCTTTTGACGTTTATACTCTTCACTAGATTCGTCGAAGTTTATAATGTTACATAAAAAGTTGTTTTAATTTTTCTAAGATATTTTTCCAATGAAAGGTTTCTTGATTCTATGATTATCTCTTTCTATAACTAGTATTATTGAGGTGTTCTTGTCTTTGTTGATCGTTACAGGGTGGGAAATATCAGTTGTATGTATTTATTTATAACCCATCATACCAAATAATGAAGTGATGGAGTACATTGAAAGAAAAGGAAAAAACAGAAGAAAGAAACAACATATCGTAATTATATTCTAAAATAAAAACAAAAATAATTCCACGTCAAAAAAAAAAAACATTTTGCCATTCATGGCCGGTTTGATTGTTGTACTTGTGTACATTCAGATCAGCGAACTTAGCTCACAGGTCAGACAAGCTATTTTTTTCATAAAATAGGAGTTGCGGGTCCATGGAGGAACTCGCAACAGAAACTTAGCAAATTTGAAGAAAGCGCTCTTCATCCTAAGATGGTCAGATTCACTAAATATAGGGTAAAACGGTACTAAATACAGAATATGTGGCAGGACGACACTATTGTATATCCTCGCAAGATGGGCTCTATTCAAATGAAACTGAGAACTAACAATTGTACCATATGCACGATGGATTTTCTTTTCCATACTTTCAAGCATCAATAGCCTAGTTTTCTTCAGTTTTTCTCCAATAGGAAGGCCAATATAATTCACCTTAACACAGGGCCTTACTTCTGTACCATTCAGATCTTTAGATATATCTTCTGATCTAGTCGCATTTATTTCATTAAAAATCAAAACATCGTATTTTTCAGCATTTAGGGAAAGTCCAATATCACTCTAGTTTTTACATATCTCCAAAAAACATTTTTCTTAGCCCGCTGGTAGTCCTACTAATATTAATAACGTCATCTGCATAACATAACATCGACAAATCAGTACCTTTATATATACAGCACGAAGACAGTTGGCACTGAGCTGTAAGCATTGCATTATTATAAACCGTGGGAGAAGAAAAGGCACCCTGCTTAACCCCGATATGAATTGGTATATCATCAGTCAGCAAATTGCTTCCAGGTATACGTATTTTTGCTTTCATATGGCAGTACATGTACAAAAGAGGTCTAACTAAGTCTAGCGATACACCACAGTTCAAAAGCTCATTCATTGCTTGGGGATGCAACAACGAATCAAATGCTTTACTAACATCGTATTTTCCAAGCGCTAGATTACCACTGGAATTATCTGCATCGATCAACAAATTGGACTGACATTTTAGAGCATGGAAGCAACCAATCTTAGGCTGGAAGCCAAACTGGTGAGGAGGCATGTAACAGAAAGAACGTAGGCTATTGATTATAAGTATTTCAAACACCTTCCCAAAAAAGCTTAAAACAGTTATAGGTCGATACGATGAGCATTCACGCGGATCCTTCCTCTTTTTTTAGAATCGGTGAAATAAGACCAACACAAAAAGAATCTGGATCTCTACCGCAGCAAAAAACCATTTGGTACAACAACAAAAGATGGCACATAAGCTTATCAGAGCCATTTTGTAAATGAAGGGCGCATATGCCATCATAAGCCATAGACTGTCTTTTGTGCAGCTTTCGTATAACATCACGTAATTCACTATAACGTCTACAAAGGTAATCAGTTTAGGAGTACGTAAGCGATTATTTCAATCCGTTTCAAGTTTTTTGAGAATGTTAACGTCAGGTTCAAAACCGGTTGTGTGGTTTTTCCTGCATTCTTCGGTGGTTTATAAATCATGAAAATAGATGTTACTTCTTATTTTATGTAGACTATAACGGGTCGTTAGTTGCTGCCATACTATGCCAGTTTCTGTAATAAAAATGTATTGGTAGAATCATATTCTCAATAAGTAAACTAGCAAATAAAATAGGTAAAATTAATATTATAAAATTGTAAATAATACATAATCAGTATAATTTTAAGGATTATTACTTCACCACTAATTACAGTATTGTGGTGGTGAATACAAGAACACTTCCATAAAATAGATAACTACTTGGTAAATGTTAGTATTACCAGGGAAGGTATCTAAGTGAATATTACAGGGGTTTAAGTGAGTGAAAGATTAAAGTGGTGACATATTATTGATAAAGTCCCATATTTTCGACAACAGAATCATGCTAAGGGTGGATGGTTCTTATTATGTTACCTTTATCTTACAGATTCACTATCGAGCGTTCCTATAGGTCACAAGAATAATACCTGGTATTTCGATCTATAAACAAAGACGATATAGCAAACAATAGCTTCATTTCGGTACTTGCATACAAATTGCCGGATAAATCCGCTTCAATAGATCAAGAAACGGGAAAAGAAAAGAAACGATCGAGAAAGGAAACGAAAAGTATAAAATCAAGTTCAGAGATAATATTTCTATTGTTTCTTAGTCCTCTCAAAGTTTAATCTTGACTACGAAAAACCTTCAGTCTTTACGTATATATTCTGTGGCTATTAGATGCTTAACCTCCCTCTAAACCAGGATCTCACGACTTTGCATTTTAACAATATTATTTTTTTTTCATGAGGTATTTTGTATTTATTTATTTATCACCCATCATTCCTACAGAAAAAAGACGAGCATAAAAAGCAAAACAGAAAAGGGAGAAAACATTACACTTCCACACAAAGAAGATAACAACAACTGAACTAAAAACTCACCAATCTACTACTGAATATGCGTACATATATATGCACTTAAATTTTGATAATTTTGCTGCATGGGTGGGATTGGAATTTTGAATTATACTTACTAGTCAGTATAGAAATGGCAACCTCATGATCAGTTATTTTACATTTTTCAATCATTTTAATATTTCTTGTCCTAGGAGGAAGGCGATGTGAATATTTGGAAAATCTGAAGAAAGTGGACGGAAGTTTACCTTTTTCACCAGTTGAAAAAATTTGCCAAAAAGGGGCTAAAGGGGCTTTGCCAAAAAAGGGATAAGGGAATTCAGGTATTGCAACAGAACTATAAAGGGACGTTAGGATTTTTCGGTTAAGTTTTTTTGATATTTTTTACAAGTAGAGCATAAGAAGCGTAAATTTTCCGTTCAAAAAAATCCAGAAAAGTGCCGGCGGGTATGTTTCAGTGTGGAACCAACGGGACGACCAAAATAAATAACACTTTCAATGGGTCTTGGAAAACTATAACCTAGAACAATAGTTGGCAAGGGGCTTTCAGCTTTCCAATTAAATAGCACAACATCAGACTTAGCCGAATTAAATTTGAGATCTAGACGATCGTATCCGTTTTGCATAACTTGAAAGATTTCTTCTATCCGTTGGATAGACCTGCTATATTGCTATTTATGCTATATATTGGAGACGTCGTCAGCATAACACACGAGATAAATGTTAATATCTTGAAGAACGCATGAACAAAAACATAGCGACTGCGCATCTAAAACACTATTATTGAACAATGTTGGCGAAGAGCTGGCTCCCTGGCGAGTGCCCTTCCGAAATGGAACTGTGTGATCAAAATGATAAAGCTGAGGTGATCCTAGAAACTTTTGAGGCAGCTTAAGCCTTACTCGGAGCCTTGAGTACATATTCTAAAGAGATAATACTACAGCACGATTAACACCTCGCTTTGTCGCATGCAGAAGCATAGCAGCACGAATCAAAGAGTCAAAAGCTTGGGGGACATCATGGCCAGCTAGGGCCAAACTTTCTCCTGAGTTTTTCGCATCTGGGCTGTCGTTGTTCTAGTAGTTGGGCGTTGTCGTTGATCTGTCGTAGTTGGGCGTTGTCGTTGATCGCATCTGGGCGTTGTCGTTGAGCTAGTAGCTGTTCCAAAATTGGAATATTTGCAACAACATTACAGTTAATATGCCATGAAGTAAACCGAACAGTGCTTGATAAGTCGGTAGAAATAGCAAGATCTAGGTACGATTTTTCGTGGTCTTCTCTGTAGGTTGGTAATTCTTCGGGCATTTTACGCTGTAGCAAGTATGTGCAGCTATATTACATTCAGAATAAAACGTACGCTCTTAGGAGGGATTATTACGATCGGAAGTGTGGTTGACTAATCAACATCTTGAACAGTTGGTTCTGTTGGGGCAGTCTCTAGCTAGATGCCCACGGGTATGACGCGAGAAGCAAGGTTTCGGCAGGAATAAATACTCCTGAACGGTTAGTCTTTCGCACTTCGGTAGGAATAAATACTCCTGAATGGGAAGTCCTTCGTACCTGATTTTAATTGAGTCTCTAACAATCTCTTCCAGATCATATTGCGATTCAAAGGACGTCTTTTAAACTCGAGAAGATCCAAACCGTAAGGTTTTTGAGCATTTGGGAATCAGGCTGTGAAGTGAAGTTTCGTCTAGTTCAGGAGTTACACTTTTAATAATACCAATATGCACTTCATAGATGCACTTGAATCATGCTGAAATTTCTTTGCTTTATCATCTAGACTGTTAGCAGTAGCTTTTGACCTAACTACCAATTTCTATTCGTTAGCTGAGTGCTGCAGCTCGGCTGTATCGCTGCTGGCTGCCGGGCAAAGGCTATTCAGAAATTCTTCTCTGGAACTGGGGGGTGTGAGATCCTCAGGGCAGTTCTTAGAACCACTGCCTAGGTAACAGTTATAGGATCTACCGGTTTTGGTGGTGATTCACGTAAAGGCCAGTTAACAGCAGATTGGCCAGAGATTGCAGAAAAACCGTCAACCTTACAAGCTAGTTCATTAACTTTAGACGTGAAAGTAGCTACTACCTTATCGCCAATTGTCTGGACTTCGCAAGGTGATAAAATCAGAAATTTTAGAATTTGACATTTTTCCTTAGCAGCGAGGCTAAGCCATTTGCACCTGTCAAGCACAGTATCTTCAGATTTCCTTATGTTTAACCCTATGGTTAGAAATATACAGTTTTGAATGATCCACTTGCTGGGCTTCTTGAATCACTTTGGGATTGTAGTAACCAATAACTTTTGAGCATATTGTGTCTATTTTTATGCCTTCCAGCATTGATCTTGTAATAAAGTTCAGTATTGGGTTGGAATTTTTTTTTCTTCACCTGCCTGCATGTTGCACACTCTAGTATACTTCTCACTTTTATAACAAGTGGAATGTGTTGGACCAGTACACATATCCCCAGCAGTTTGAGTACAAAAGTACTGCTGGTACTACGGCACTTCTGTACCGTTCCCGCTCCCTTTTGCAAAGTCAGAAAACTCGACGATTTTTATCCCTCTTTTATGCGACAATACGCGGACCATCGAAATGTTTATTGGCTATTTTGCAGAGAAGTAGCTCATAATTGAGCATCCGCTTTTTTACCATATCAAAACATCTTGCATTTCGTCGAGGAACCATTTATTAATAAGCTCATCTTTCATTTGGACCATGAGGTTGTTTATGCGAATAGTTGGTATATCCTATCGTCAGAAATAATGTCCATTTTCGTCTAGTATAGTAATATTCTCTTTTCAGTTCCCTTCTCCAGCTCTCGGTGTATTCCTGCAGATATTTGCCCGTGTGCTTTAAATTCAATCTTTTTGGATTTTTCTTGTAATCTTCATAACATTTTTAATTTTGGTGTATTTACATACGGAATATTTGGCTCCTGGTTATGAGTATAGTATGCTTCTGTCCACTGACTTTGCAACTTCTCAGCTTTTCTTATCTTCTCAATCTGACACCTTGCAAACCGATCCACCAATGGACATGATCACTTACTCAGCACCTTATCTTTTAAACTGTTAATAGCTATTTTACATTCCTTCTCGGACTTTATTCTTGCAAATCCAGAACCTTTGAACTTAAATGAATAATAATTCCTTTTCAGGCACGTTGATATTAGAGTTCAATAGTCAGACATCATCTTAAAAATGTGTTCTCATGAAATTATTTGGACGCATATCCGAACTTACGGGAGATATATTAAAAATTTATGTAATGTATATTAAAATTTATGGGACATATATTCAACATGTAATTAACTTTTGTTTGTGAAATCGGTTATGATCTTTGATGGAGTCACGAAGTAGTCAAAAGCTAGTTTTCTTATCATGCTTTTTGTGTTCTTACTTTTTGGATAATTTTTGAATGAATTTTCACTATTTAGAAATCGGGTTGCAAAATAACAATTTTCAAACCCATAATGGATTTTAGGGGAATCATGGTTTTTATGTCGCATATCCCACCTCATCTCGTAGGATAGTGTCCAAGTTTTTTTTAACTTGTTATCGTTTATTAATGTTTTAAAATTTTTTCTTGTATTTCCTTCACCATGTAGTGATTATTGATTTACATCTTCAGTTTTATATTTTTTGTGTTTATTATTTTTATTATTACACCTGGAACGATTATAATTAAGGTAATATTAATGAAATAATTTAACGCTACTCCTTACATTGATATAATATACTTGAACAAAACTGCAGGTTTACACTTTGAATACCTAGTTTCAATATTTTTTAAGTCGTACTTGTTTTTATTAAAATTGATTTTAATTCAACTATCTTTCCAATTGATTCAAGGTATTCAAAAATGTTAAAGCATAATGGTTTGGTTTAATATGTATCAACAATTAAAACACTTATCAGGTTTATAATATTCTGTAAATAACTACTCGTATATTCTTATTAATTCTTCACTAAGTTTTGTTCATAATATTCTGCAAGTCACAACTGCAAATTCCAACTTGCACATTCTTGTTATTTTTCATCATTAAGTTTGTTATGTCTCTTTCTTTCACATCTATGCCGTAATCCTTATCAGGTCCTTTGTCGATTTCACTGTTTGATTGGGTTAATTATGGTTCATCCTTATTAATATAAGTTTTTAGTTTTTTGATTTTCTCACGTTAACTTCCACCACTTTTTGACGTTTATACTCTTCACTAGATTTGTCAAAGTTTATAATTTTTCATAAAAAGTTGTTTCAATTTTTCAAAGAGTGTTTTTTTCGATGAAAGATTTTTTATTTAGAGAGTTATTATACTAGGATTTGTCCATTCATAAGTTACTAGCTGTTGGGATGGCGCTTCGCGCCACCCCAACACCTAGTTGGTGGGGCGCTTCGCGCCCCCCAAGCCTCCCCGCGCGCGTAAGTCGTTACGCGCCATATTAGTTATGCGCCATTGTAGTTGTGTCCCTGTGTCCCACCTGTGAATATAGATAGATTTATATATGTGTTTCAAACTACGTAAAAATTGCGAATAAACAACATTCTTGGCTTTCCCATTGTCTGTGCATATACAAAGCCGTATGTACTAATAATGACGTCATATGCAAACGCTCTTTTTACAAACAAACAAACATGCATCCACACAACTCGTTTTTATATAGATAGATAGATACAATACAAATTAACTGCGTAAAACTTGCGAATATACAACATTCTTCGCTGTCCAATTATCGCTGCATATAAATACATTGTCAGGTTTACCGACCCTCGAACATGCAACGTACAATTGTCCATGGGAAAAACAATCAGTATTAAGATCTATACCACACTTTTCTAATGATTGACCTTGAGCTTTGTTAATGGTGATTGCAAATGCTAATCGAATTGGGAATTGCAATCTTTTAAATTGAAAAAGCAGATCCGTTGGAATCATGGGAATGCGAGGAATAAGAACAGCCTCACCCTCATAAGGCCCTGTCAAGATTGTGGCCTCTATTAGGTTTTTCATTGTTTTTTTTACGGCAAGTCGCGTGCCATTGCAAAGCTTTGGTGGGTTGATATTTCTTAAAAGTATTATTGGTACGCCTATTTTTAGTTGTAGCACGTGTGGTGGAAACCCTGAAGGATCTATGGAATTTAAAAATTCAGATGGATAATTAACCGCTTCATTTGGTTCCAAAACTTTGTCGACTGACTTGTAAAGGACTGCCTGGTCTCGAATCTTGGTCAAAACAATATTGTTGATTTCGTGGACGTCTATATTTTTGGGTGCGAGAATCGCTCTTTCACTTAGCCATTTATTATTTTTAAAATTTTTTAGAATATTTGGAAATACTTTTTCAATCAATTCATTTTTGGACGTCACTAAATTACAGAAATCAGCAGGTAGTTGTATACGTCCTGAAATTGAGTCTACTGTTTGACCAGAGTCATCGTTTTGCAATCGGACACGCATATTTGTAGTTAATTTTAATGTTTTTACGTGTGCCCATAAATTAGAATTTTTTAGGCAAGCATTCATTTCGTCTGCAGGAGTTAAACTACGTAAAAATTGCGAATATACAAAATTCTTGGCTTTCCCATTGTCTCCGCATATACAAAGCCGTATGTACTAATAATGACATCATATGCAAACGCTCTTTTTACAAACAAACAAACATGCATACACACAACTCGTTTTTATATAGATAGATAGATAGATAGATACAATACAAATTAACTGCGTAAAACTTACGAATATACAACATTCTTCGCTGTCCAATTGTCGCTGCATATAAATAGATTGTCAGGTTTACCGACCCTCGAACATGCAACGTACAATTGTCCATGGGACAAACAATCAGTATTAAGATCTATACCACATTTTTCTAATGATTGACCTTGAGCTTTGTTAATGGTGATTGCAAATGCTAATCGAATTGGGAATTGCAATCTTTTAAATTGAAAAGGCAGATCCGTTGGAATCATGGGAATGCGAGGAATAAGAACAGCCTCACCCTCAAAAGGCCCTTTCAAGATTGTGGCCTCTATTAGGTTTTCCATTGTTTTTTTTACGGCAAGTCGAGTGCCATTGCAAAGCTTTGGTGGGTTTATATTTCTTAAAAGTATTATTGGTACGCCTATTTTTAGTTGTAGCAGGTGTGGTGGAAACCCTGAAAGATCTATGGAATTTAAAAATTCAGATGGATAATTAACCGCTTCATTTGGTTCCAAAACTGTGTCGACTGACTTGTAAAGGACTGCCTGGTCTCGAATCTTGGCCAAAACAATATTGTTGATTTCGTGGACGTCTATATTTTTGGTTGCGAGAATCGCTCTTTCACTTAGCCATTTATTATTTTTATAATTTTTTAGAATATTCGGAAATACTTTTTCAATCAATTCATTTTTGGACGTCACTAAATTACAGAAATCAGCAGGTAGTTGTATACGTCCTGAAATTGAGTCTACTGGGAGCTTTCCGTTTCCAATTGTCAGCAATTGATCTGAAAATGTTTGACCAGAGTCATCGTTTTGCAATCGGACACGCATATTTGTAGTTAATTTTAATATTTTTACGTGTGCCCATAAATTAGAATTTTTCAGGCAAGCATTCATTCGTCTTCAATGGCTCTGGTGGTGCAGCCAATAGAGGAAGTTTTAACTTTTCTTGAGGCGCAACACATTCCCATTGTTTCACCATTGAATTTCAAGGCCTTGCAATAGGGACAAATTTTAGACATTGTCCCGATTTGAACACATCTACTCAAGCTATAATCATCGACTGGGTTGTACTTGAATGCCAGGCGATAACTTTCAGGTTGCTCTGGTTCCTCGGCACGCTTTCTTTTCTTACTTTCTCTATCAGCAGTAAGCCTGATTTCTTGCTGTTCTTGTGATTCCTCGGCACGCTTTCTTTTCTTACTTTCTCTATCAGCAGCAAGCCTGATTTCTTGCTGTTCTTGTGATTCCTCGGCACGCCTTCTTTTTTCACTTTCTCTTTTAGCAGCAAGTCTGGTTTCATGTTGCTCTGGTAGTTCCTCGGCATGCCTTCTTTTTTCACTTTCTCTTTTTGCAGCAAGTCTGGTTTCATGTTGCTCTGGTAGTTCCTCGGCACGCCTTCTTTTTCCACTTTTTCTTTTAGCAGCAAGTCTGGTTTCGCGTTGCTCTGGTAGTTCCTCGGCACGCTTTCTGTTCTTTCTTTCTCTATCAGCCTCAAGCCTGTTTTCTTGCTGTTCTTTTGATTCCTCGGCACGCTTTTTTTTCTTACTTTCTCTATCAGCAGCAAGTTTTTTGGCATAGACTCTTTGAGCATCTTCATCGGCTTTTGCCATGGTAAGTTCATCAGTCATTGTAAACTTAAACATTAATAGATTTCTACGTGAACATATGTCTTAAATATCTTGAATGACGTCACCGTCAAAGCAAAAATGACGACAACTAATTTCATGATGTCAGTCAACACAGAAACATGACGTCACCTGATCCACAGACAGACAACTTATTTTTATATATAGGCACGCTTTCTGTTCTTTCTTTCTCTATCAGCGTCAAGCCTGTTTCCTTGCTGTTCTTTTGATTCCTCGGCACGCTTTCTGTTCTTTCTTTCTCTATTAGCCTCAAGCCTGTTTCCTTGCTGTTCTTTTGATTCCTTGGCATGCTTTCTTTTCTGACTTTCTCTATCAGCAGCAACTTTTTTGGCATAGACTCTTTGAGCATCTTCATCGGCTTTTGCCATGGTAAGTTCATCAGTCATTGTAAACTTAAACATTAATAGATTTCTACGTGAACATATGTCTTAAATATCTTGAATGACGTCACCGTCAAAGCAAAAATGACGACAACTAATTTCATGACGTCAGTCAACACAGAAACATGACGTCACCTGATCCACAGACAGACAACTTATTTTTATATATATAGATAACATTGCAGCTTACGTCAGGCAACTAAATTCTTGATTGTTGCTGATTTTGATACCTTGGGTTTTTTATTGCTTGGGTTGCAGGCGATCTGTTGGTTACTCTTGTCAGGGCATTATCTTATGTTTGGTAAATATCTTGCTTCTTTGACCAATTGCTTCAAGTGTTATTCAAAATTTTTGTTTGAAACCAGTTCGTGTATCAAGCTGTACATGCTTTCTTCTTAGGTCGACTTTGTCTTGCTGTATAGGTATTAGTATGTGGGTTTAAGGTGATTATTGAAGTAATGGCAGTTGCATTTTTCTGCTTTATAACTGGGGTTATCGATACGTTCTCTACTTCGTTTTGGGATGGTAAAATGTTAGTTGTTTGGCTTTTTTGGGCAATCAGCGGAGGTTGATAAATCATGACAGTAGATGTTACTCGATAACCGCAAGGAGTGTTCTGTTGGTGCTACAGTATGCCAGTTCCTGTAATGAGAATATTGTGGCAGAACTACAATAAGTAGTTTAATAAGTAAAATAGCACATAAAATTGGTAAAATCATTATAACAAAATTGTGAATAGTATATAATCAGCAGTATTTTAATTATTATTACTTCACCACTAATTATAATTTTGTGGCGGTGAATACAAGATCACTTTTACAAAATAGCTAGCTACTGGTAAATGTTAGAGGTCTGATTTTACATATAATATTTTTCTTCCATTTTTTTTTGTATTACTGACGTATGGCTGCGCCAGAAGGAAACAAAATTCATTGTTTTATAGCCGCTCAACTATACATTAGCGATATTTATTTACAATGGGGGCTGGATATTGGTCTATACAAGAGACGACCTCTTAATTCTTGTGTTGTGGTATCCTCCAAGTTTTTATGGCTTAGATATTATTGGGAGCAGTGAGGTTTAATTGATGCATATTTTGGTTTTGTTCTCTGCAGTTTTAAAAGCGTTTTATAGTTCAGCGTTAGCAGTGCTCTTATTGTAAGTGAAATGAGAAATACCAAAAATATTGTTATTATAATATTGTAGCAGGAATTTGGCGAAAATAATCCATACTGCCTTTCCACATATTATAATCTTTGGTCTTCATTAGTGAAGATTGGCATTTGTAACTATAATGCCTCTTTTATCCTTCTCATTGCATTGTATCTTCAATCTTCTCGATTTCTAGCCAGATCGAGGACTTGTGTTCTCATTGTTTGTATTTTGGATTTTGAGTGACAGATTTATTCCTTGGAACTTTATTACTTTTGGGCTTATTATTTTCGTGCTTGTTGTGATTAAGAGTGCTTATACGGTTGTCTTTTTGGATACAAGTCGGTAACCTTGTTTAATAGTTAAAGTTCCAATCTTATGTAAGAGTGGTTCAGTTAGATAACTGGGGGTCAATTTTCTCGGTGTTATTGTAAATAAATAGAGTTTCTATAGTCTTTTTTGCCACAGTAAATAACCATAGATCATTTTGTAAATTGATAAATATTTCTCCTTTTATTGTTCATAATGAATTCTCCTTCGCATGAGTTTGGAACGTTTTGTTGCTGTTATTCTTTTAACGCAAGATCCAACATACACGATCTAATTTTTACGTTATAGATGGATAACGTTTGTTAGAAAACAAAATTTTTGAATGAGACGTATTCTTTTAATTCCTGGACGTTTGCAAGTACATTTTTTCTTCTGTCTTGATCAATGATCAGGTATTCTGCTTCTGGTACGATGCTCATGAACTAGTTAGTTTCCTTATGTTAACGGGAAAGGTTTACATAAATCGTATATGGATAGTTGATTGATTAGTAGAATTGTTACTGCTGCGAAAAGTTGTTCATTAATTTCAGTTACATGTACCTTCAGTTTAATGTATTATAAAAACAAGTTTGCCACTTCTGGTTTTTGGCAAATGGATACCAAATTTTAAGTGGGTCTTTATTTCATCTAGAAAATTTTTCAAGCTTGTAGGGTCCAATAAGTCGTATGACAGGGTTCCATCCGTTAAGGCAAATGGTGCGAACTCGAATTTACTGACATCAGCAGCCAGATCCAGTAATGACGTTGTCAATATATCAGTTGAAATTGTCTTAAAGCTTGAATCAGAATTTACTCTATCTTCTTTATTTTTCAAATAATTCATTTTGCTGACGGTTTTTGAATTTTTTTGGAAACAGTCTCAATTTTTCTTTTTGGTAATTGGCTATAATTGCTTGTATTTTTGTGCATGTAGCGTGGTATAAATGTCTGGTATTTAGTCTTTTCACATTTTCTCTTAGTATACTTAAATCTTCGGTGAACAAACCGAATATGAGAGATGCAAGTTCGCTGATAATGGGAATTAGGCTGTTTGACCTTCAGTATTCAGTTCTGCGAAAAAAGACGAAAGATTCGTGCTGTACTTTGGTTAAGGATTTGTATTTTTGCATTAAACAGTTCAAATAATGCTTCCAACCTTTGTCTGTATAGTAATAGGAAAGCTTGGTGAGTAGATATTTTTAATGCAGTTTCTTTAGTTAATTCAGTAAGAACTTCGAAATTGTTCTTTGCTAGCTCTTAAGCCATTGCTAGTCTTGCATAGGTCTTTTTACCGTCAATTTTCTGACACTCTCCTGAATTGGTCACTCGGACAATTTTCATCTCCGTTCACGCATTTTGTATTACCATAGTCAGTATCAACGATAGGAACTTTCACATTGAATTGTATTCTTCCTACGGTTATTGAGGATGTCCATACCTATCCGATGGATTTCGCTGGTTGTCTTATTGTTTTTAGATACTTGTTTTAATTTTCTTTTGGTCTTAGCATATCAGGGATGGTTTTGTAGTAGTTTTTTAGATTGAGGTATCCAATTCCTTTGGCTGTGGGTCAGTATGTGGTATTTTTGTAGGGGCTGTTATCTTCCATATTTGTCGAGGTAATATGGGAGATTCTCAAAAGATAGGTTAGGTTGAATATTTCTTCGAAATACATTTTTCCGAAGATATTGATGCTTTGCTTGTGGTTGTTTCTATATTATTGGTGATTGTAACATTGAGATATGGATAGACATTGTTATTTTTCTCTATTTTCGTTGTTACGTTAATTTCTTACAAAAATATAGGCATTGAAATTTCTGTATCGGTTTACTTACATTATTAGTAGAATATGTAATTACTTTTATACCTTCGGTACCTTATATTGTTTCTGATATTTTATTTCTCCATATTCCAATTTTTTATTCGAATTGAGTTGTTGGCATGGTTTCTGATATGTCTTTGGGAATATTTGCTTTTGATATGACCTGGGTCGGCTTAATTTCAATCGGTTTGGTTTCAAATTTGTCCTGGGTCTTATTTATAACATTTGTAATGTCTTTATTTGTTGATTTTTATCAGAGATGCGGGAAAATATCTGTTTGGGCCACAATCCCTTGGAGAAATTCCATACATTTAGGATTTCATTTCATAATGCGTAATTTTCATCATAGAATCTTTTTTCCTTTAAGGGGGGGGGGGTAGTTTTTTCTTTGTGTCCGGATGCTTTATATGATTAATTTAGGAGGTCGGGTTTTCATTTATTGATCTCTTTCGTCTGTCTGGGTTTATTCCTATGGCTTTGTCAATTTCAGCCATTTTCTTATCAGAATCTTCTATTAATTTTTTGGATTTAATTTGGGAATGGTAGGGAACGAGATGTCCTTTTTTTCCTTCTGCGCATCCTTACTTAATTGTAGTCTTTTGTCTGACCTTAGAAATTGAAAAATGAATTCCTTTAGCTCATTTTTATTTTTCTCTAATCTCATTACTTGGAATAATGTTTCAAGTAGTTTAGGATCTAGTTTCGTGAATATTTTTCACGCATTGTGGCTGGATAGAAGCGAATTTTCGTGCTTGAATATTACTCCATGTTTAACGATGTCCTGAGCATTTGTATGAAGAAAATGCTCATCAAAGTCGTTATGATCTTTTATTTTCTAAAATTAATATTAGTTGAGTTAAAAATTCATTTTTTGAATTATAGTAGGTTTTTTTTATCTGAGTTCTTAGATAAAATTTTTGGAAGGTAGTCTTTTTTATATTTTATTATCTATTTTGAGAAATTTACTACTCATTAAGTAATTATTGACCATGTATATCTTTATTCATAGTGTTCAACCAATCACTTAATTTTTTTTTAAAACCTTTACTTTGTTGGGTTGTACGGCCAACAAAAGAAATGGGCAATTATTGGTAAATGAATATGAATTTAATTTATTTTACTCATATAAATGATAAATCGTGCCAACAACGTCAGTTGAATTTTATTTTTGAAGACTGGGGCCGGGCGACTTCCAGTGCCATTAGACTACACCACTTATTAATTTAAAGAATAAAATAAAATTTAAAAAACGATAAATTGCCTGCAATATCATTGAAATTTTAATTGTTTAGGTGTGGGGCAGAGCAACATCCAATGCCATTAAAGCCACACTACTCACTAATGCTGTTTTTGATAGTTTCTATCCTGTAGTAATTTAATTTGGAATAATTAGTCATGTTATTAAGTATCTTATTGTATATAACGCTTATAGATCAACATGACATACTTTTGCAAAGCAGTGTGCTAGTAATATTAGAATATCGATGTTTTGATATTCTAAAGACCCACTTCTAAAAAAAATTCTAAAAAAAGTTTTTTTTGAAGATGGATATTAATTTGAAATCAGGTACAAGGCCAATAAAACCAAAAAAATTATAGAATTATAGGTACTCTTAACACATCAAAGAACATTTCAACAACAAGTACAAAATAGGAAAAAACAACACAGGTATATTCAAAAATATTTTAAACATTCCCCCTTCACTCTCTTTCAAATTTTGTCTGTCTTTCATTCCCAGTTTCGCAAGTCCTTCTATTTGTTTTCTTAAGTAAGCAAATTTTGCTTCTGTAGCCTTTTTAAAAAAGAAAAAGAAATCAGAAAAGTAAGGAATCGAGAAAATAGTGATTTTGACAGAAAAAAAAGAAACAAATTGCTAGAGTTATGGGAATTGAGTTTTCTCAGTAATATTGTTTTTTTAAAGACCTAGCGCCGAGAAATGCCTTATTAGTAAATACAAAAAGTCTATAGTTTGATAGCTGAACCCAATACTCATATGTCTTCTCTATTTATGTTACGTCTCCATTTTATTACATATATTTAAGTGTCTACCGGATTAATTGTTTTTATTTTACCATTCTAAATAAAATACTCGACTTTCACAAAGAAATGATGCTGTCCAATTTCGACGACATCGTAAACTGGATAGCGGAGTTTCGAAAGGTAATTTTCATATGGGAACATCTGTAATATCTAGATTTGGACACTCTTTTTTTAGTAGAACATTCCACCATAACTTTATATAAAAATGACGATTTTGCACTTCAAATCGCTAAGACCTTTCTCAATTTGATCGAACTTAGACTGGAACTGCAGTTTTATGGCCTTATACACAGCCTGTGTTATAGTGTCCAAAAATTCATTTCTAAACTGCTGTGGAGACACGCTGTCTAACTTCACAAACTCATTATCTACATGTTTTCTGATCTCATCTTCAATTTCTTGTCGCAAAGTCAACAGATCGCTTTAAAGTGACAAAATTGAGTTCAATAAATCATTAGATAGACCATCCGAATCCTCCATGCAGAGCTTAATAGCCCTCTGAACATATTTTCGCCCATCCTTTAAAGCGTCAGCATGCTTTGTTGCGTAACGCCAAATATTCTTTGACTTCACGATACTTAACTTCATCACTACCATAACAGGTAACCTCAAAATTACAGCCACCGTCCTTTATACGTATCACTCGCGTGATTTTACACGGGCAAAGTTTGTAGTATCGAAACTGAGCATATGCTCTATCTCCCGCTTGCATAACTCCGGAGGCAAACAAAGTCAACTAGCAGGAAAAACACTTGAATATTGCAAGGGAGGCTTCTTCTCGTATAAGATGTGATTTGTGACCATATTTCATTTTCTCGTGTGAAAAGACAGCGTAGAGTAGAACTCAAAAGTTCTACTACCACCTGTGCGACCAGTCTGATAAATTTCGCTTCAGTAGGTTGAATCAATTTGAGCTTTTACTCTATGTTTCCATTTTCTACCTCTGGAGGTAACGCTGCATTTGAATCAATGGCATCAGAAAGATATGGTTAGTCAAAATAAACGTATAGGACGTATATTCACATTTATGGGACATAAATTCAAGTTTATGGGACATATATTCAACATATAATTAACATTTGCTTGTGAAATCGGTTATGAATTTTGTGCAAGTCACGATGTAAAATTTAGTTTTTTTTATCATGCTTTTTGTCTAATTACTTTTTGAATAATTTTTGGCTAAATTTTCACTATTTCGAAATCGGGTCGCAAAACAACGATTTTTAAACCCATAATGGTTTGTAGGGGAATCTTAGTGTTTTATGTCACATATCCGCCCTCCCCTCGTAGAATGATGTCCTTATCATTCAGGCCATTCTCCCATTTATGTAATAGTTTACATAATTTTGTTAACTTATTATCGTTTATTTATCGTTTAAAATTCATTCTCATATTTTCGTCACCGCGGAATGGTTATTGAGTTATATCTTCAAACTTATGTTTTTTGTTTATTATTTTTATTCTTACTCCTGGAACTATGATAATAAAGGTAATATTAATGACATGATTTAACGCAATAAAGCTTATACTCCTACACCTTACATTAATATAATACACTTCAACAAAGACATAGACATTTTTATTTTCATCCAAAACATATAAATTAAACAAACAATTTACCATTAACGGCCACTCTTAAGACAAAAGAGTCCTGACTGTGGCCGCAATTCTAACCACCATGAATCTGCTAAATCATTTCTTCATATCTTTCCCCCATCCCCTAAAAAAGAAGAAAAAATCCTTGGGGGGAGGGGAAAAATTTAATATTAAATACTAAATAAATAAATAAATAAACCCGAATTCTGGGTAAAATAAGGGTGATAAAACGAGTTAGTTTTTAAAAAATCATAAAAGTACTCAGGACTTACCTTATTTACACTTTGAAAAACAATAATCGCTAGCTTGTAATCACGTAGCTCGCCTATGTTCAAAATATCATTCTTTCTAAAACATTCGGCAGTATTTTGACAGTTTTGAAATTCTCCTATGAGACGCAGTGCTTTGTTTTGTATTATTTGAGTTCTTTTATTCGTCATGAAATTAATTGCCCAAACAGAACAACCGTAAGTGATGTAAGGGTGCACAATAGCACTGTATAACAGTTTGACAACTGCTACCGGGAACACTTTTTTCAGCCTCCTCATCACTCCCAATCCTCTAGCTGCTTTTGCCGACACTATTTCCCCATGCTTCTTCCAAGACAAATTACAATCAATATAAAATCCGAGATATTTACAAAAACACCTGTGTTATGCTAACACTATTATAAAGCACATTTTCAAGAAGTTCAGATACACCAGTTCTACTAAACACCATAAAATTTGTTTTCTTGGATTTACTGCAAGGGAGCTTAGAGCTGTAAAAACATGAAGCCGACTAAGGACGTCGTTCGCTTTTTGCACAACCTCTTTTGAAGTCTGGGCAAACACTGTAATAGCTGTATCATCGGCAAAAAAGGTTAAAACTGAATCATTTAGATAAAATCGAAGGGTATCCACATATACCAAGAAGAGTAACGCGCCAAGGACTGATTCTTGAGGAACACCACAATTTATAGGCATAGCTGCACTAGATATATCACTCGTCACCACCTTCATTGATCTTCCACACAGATAAGACCAAAACCAACTTAATGCTGTATCTTTAATTCCAAGGTTCTGCAGTCTTTTCAGTAAAACTTCAAAATCCACAGTGTCAAACGCCTTCTTTAAATCAATAAAAATAGTTAAAGGGATCAAATTATTTTCTAACGCACTATTTACACAATCTAAAAGGTGATGAACGGCATGCATTGTAGAATGACCTTTTCTGAAACCAAACTGGGAATCTGACACAAACCCAAACGAATTCATGTACTCGTATATTTTCTTATACACTACTTTTTCATAAATTTTTGAGAAGAGCGGTAGAATAGATTTTGGTCTCCAGTTAGAAATGTCTCTTTTATCGCCTCTTTTATGGAGGGGTATAACTTTTGCCCGCTTTAGTTCGTCAGGAGACACACACCTTTTTGAACAGATAAATTGACAAGATATAATATCAAAGGTAAGAGATACGCAGCAACTGCTTTAAATGCTTTAATGTTAAGGCCATCAACACTAGCTGCATTAGATTTGATCGATTTCACTGCTTGGTTAATGTCATCCATAGTACACTCAGTAAAGTGAAATGAGTGATGAAGACCGCGGTCATCGTCAATCTCCTCAGTTTCTAGCTGTCCGCTTTGATCTTTTGCCTCTTGCTTTATATGCGATCCTATTTTGGTATAAAAACTTACAAAACTCTTCACTAGCTTCTTGCCTCCCACTCACAGTTTTTTCACCTATGGCTAATTGTTCAGTTGATGCTGAATCCTTACCATTCCCAAGAACGCTTTTAATAGTCAGCCAGGTCCCTCTAATGTCTCCTTTCTTCGATTTTAATTTCTCTCCGAAATACTTTCTCATTGCTGTTCGTCGTGCAGAATTCACCCCATTTCTTGCCTTTCTATACTCTTCCCAACTGTCTTCACTCTCACAATTGAGATAATCTGAGAATAATTGGTCTCTCTTCTTCATCATTTCCAGTATCTCTTCCGTAATCCTTGGCTTCCGCGGTTGGTTTTTCTCTTCCGTAATCCATGGCTTCCGCGGTAGGTTTTTGTTCTTAGTCGCAGTTTTTAATTGGCAACACTGATCATAGATGGGAGACAAAATACTCATAAATTTATCAAAAGCAGTCGAGGGTTCTTCTTTCTCTGCCATGACCTCTTGCCATGATGCTGTGCTGATTTCTTCTTTAAATTTAATGAGATTTTCAGCTTTCATCATTCTGAATTGAAGCTTAGTAGTGGTTTTATGTTTACAACCAAATCTTTTAATGGTGCAAAATACTGGTAGATGACAAGACCTAGGGTGTAAGACAACATCAGCACAGCACTCCACAATTGCATCCGAAGAGAGGAAGATATTGTCAATGAGGGTTGCTGAATGATCTGTTATCCTAGTTGGAATTGAAAATGTGGGATAAAGGTTATGTGAAGTTATAAGGTTAAAAAAATCAAGGGTTACTCCTCCTAGATTTAAAAGATCAAAGTTAAAATCGCCTAAGAAATACACCGGAGTTTAGTACTTGACATCCTTTGAAGAAATCCATCGAATTCTCCAAAAAATTCATCTGGGTTTGCACACGGTGGCCGGTAAACCAAAGAAATGATGAACTTTCTATTTTTCTCTAACTCTATTTCTATTGATAAGGATTCGAGCTTACCTTCATTCCAGAGAGTTAAATCATCTCGAATTACTTAATTCAAAGAAGTTGCTAGCAGAAAAGTCAAACCTCCTCCTCACATTGAACTCCTTGATTTCGATACAAATTTATAACCTGGAAAAAAATGTGACGAGAGGAAAGTGTCTTGAGGTATGAACGACTCGCAAATCCCTAATACTTCTACCTTATTTTTATAAAGATCTAGCCGACAGGCGACCTCATTTTGGTTAGAATTCAAATGACAATTCCACTGAGCCACAGTCAAAGACTCAGATTGCCCAGGCATATCAATATCACTTAACCGAATATATTTGCTACTCCGTAGTGGCTTAAATGGATGACCCACAAAATCATTCGCGACCGATAACGACAAAACATCTTCAATACGAAATGGCGAATTTTGCAGCAAGTCCAAACGGGATTGCTGCAAATAATTATTTGCTTGAACAGCCATTCATAATATAATACAGACCGCATTTGACGGTAAGGAAAGATACAGAAGAGGGATAAGGAAAAAACAAAAGATATAGTAAATTCTAACAAGACAAGAAAAAAAGAACGGAAACGAAAACGATTATCACTATCACTGACATTACAGAAGATCATCGATACCCCAAATACGCTGAACGGGACTATCACTAGACTGTCGCACAAAAACTCTCCCCTGATCTGACCATACACATCGGTTTCCAAATTTATCTCTGGTAGCTTTCAGTAACCCGTGCTTTTCTTTGTGAGATTTTCAGATACAAAAATTCCACTATTTGCGAGATTCTTCTTCGCTTTGAATACGGCGCTAGCAATGTCCTTAGAACGAAATTTCACGAGCAGGGGAGCCACCTTGTCCGGTTTTTGTGAGTTACTAAAACCCAGACGGAACCGATGAACACTCACAATATCAGAATTTGCGATACTAGACAGGGCCATTTGGTCACATATGATATGATTAATAGCTGGATTTAGATTTTGCGATGGGTTCTGTTTCACACCGTTAAATAAGAGAGAATCTAGCTTAGCTTCCTGCTCATAATCGTCAACTTTCGCATCTAGTTGAATTACTCAGTTCTCAAGGATTTCAATAGCATGCAAGTAATATTTGAGCCTTTTTTTTAATGATGTTGAACTTACCTAGTGAGGCCGAGCCTCACTAGTGCATCCGAGTGGATATCAATCCAACCTTTGGGAGGTCAGCCCACCTTCAAATCTGCACGGCACTCAACAGTGCGCTTCACGCGCAGTTCCTAATCAAATAGTCCAAAAAAGATAAATCTTTTTCACTAACGAAAACTTGGCAAAAAGCCGCACAGGTTAAATATGTCTGAACTCTCAATATTATAATGTATTCCAAAGTTAATCCGGCTTGAAATTGAACTGTTGTACACTGTTCAGATGCCAAACCAAAACTGCAGGCTTACACTGTAAATACCTAGTTTCAATTTTTTTTAAGTCGTACTTATTTTTATGAAAATTGATTTTAATTCAACTGTCTTTCCAATTGATTCAAGGTATTCAAAAATATTAAACTATAATAGTTAGGTTAAATATGCGTCAATAATTAAAAACAGTTGTCAGTTTTAAAATATTCTGCAAATAACTACTGGTATATTCAGATTAATTCTTCACTAAGTTCGTTTTATAATATTCTGCAAGTCATAACTGGCATATTCTTGTTACAATTCATCACTAAATTTGTTATGTCATTTTCTTTCGCATCTATGCCATAATCTTTATCGTTTCTTTTGCCGATTTTACTTTTGATTGGGTAAATTATTGTTCATGCTTATTAATATCAGCTTTTGATTTTCCCACGTTAACCTATACCACTTTTTGCTATTTATACTCTTCACTAGATTTGTCAAAGTTTATAATTTTTCATAAGAAGTTGTTTCAAGTTTTCAATGAGTATTATCTATTTTGTTCCTTGAATGGTCTTTTGATTCAGGGAGTTATTAATACTGCACTTGAATGTGTCGATTCTTAAGTCATAACATTGCAGCTGACGTCAGACAATTAAATTCCCGATTGTTGCTGATGTTTATACATCGGGTTTCTTTATTGTTTGGGTTGCAGGTGATATGTTGGTTGTTCTTGTCGAAGCATTATCGTATGCTCCGTAAATTACTTATTATCGTAGATAACAATGGATCATTTCATAGATTGATAAATATTTCTCATTTTGTTCTCTCTATTAGTTTCACATGAGTCTGGAACATTTTGTTGTTGTGATTCTTTTAAAAAAAGTTCCAACATACACGATCCCATTTTACATTATAGATGGGTTACATTAGTTAGATTTGTTTTTAATTGAGACGGACTATTTTAATTCCTGGACGTTTGCAAGCACACATTTTCTTGTTTCTTGATTAATGAGCAAGTATTCTGCTAATAGAAGCAGACTTAATCCTGCCGTTTACCTGTTCCTAAAAATGGAATGCATCAGATGCATTTTGGGCAATTGTTTTGTAATTTTTCTATGAAGAGATGGGGGAATCCTTCCTGTCGGCTTAGAGAGGCCCATGTCTTAACTTTTACCCTGTGTCAAGATATAAGGAAATTAATTTTAAGAATAACTAATACTTTGAATAAAAAAGATCTCTTTAGCACTGAGGGAAATATAATTTTCTACACATACCTGCAAATTATTTTCATAATAATTGCGTGACAAATCTCTCTAATTTTAAGTCAATCTGTAAATCTTCTTTCATCCAGTAGACCGTCAGAGATGAATTGCTCTTTGGAAGATGTCTGAAGACAACACACTGGAAGATAGCTCTCTAGCCCGCTACAGCGATGTAATCTTTGAGTCCCTCTACAATTCTGGTCCGCTCTATGAAAATAAAGCAAAATATTATTTACTTGTAAGCATGTTGCTTTAGGGCAATCGCTGAATCACAAACTACATCACTGACGTTACACAAGATACTAAACTAAATACAAAAAATAGCGCTGGACAAAAAGTCTTTATGTAGTATCACAAAGCTTTTGGTGTATTAAACGGAGTATTGCATATATATATATATATATATATATATATATATATATATATATATATATATATATATATATATATATATATATATATATATATATATATATATATATATATATGTATATATATATAATTGCATATGTCAAGCACAGTATCTTCAGATTTCTTATGCTTACCCATACGGTTAGAAACATTCAGTTCGGAATACGCCACTTCCTACGCTTCTTGAACACTTCGAAATCGTAGTAACCAATAACTTTCGAGCATATTGTGTCTATTTTTATGCCTTCCAGCATCGATCTTGTAATAAAGTTCAATATTGAGTTGAAAGTTAATTTTTCTTCTCCTTCCTGCATATTGTGGACTCTAGCAAACATCTCATTTTCTAACAAAATGGGACCTGGTAAACATTTCCCTAGCAGTTTAAGTACAAAAGTACGGTTGGTAATACACCACTTCTGTACCGTTCCCGCTCCCTTCGGCAAAGTTAGAAAACTTGAAGATTTGTACCACTTTTTTATATGACAATACGGGGACCATCGAAATGTTGATTGGTTATTTTGCAGAGAGGTTTTGAGCAGCTCATAATTTTATTATAAGTATTCACTTTTTTTGCCGTATCAAAACGTTTTGCATTTCGTCGAGGAACCATTCATTAAAATCGCCATCTTTCATGTGGACCATGAGGTTGTTTTTGTGAATAGCTGGTATATCACATTGCTGAAAATATTGTTCATTTTTGTCTAGTATAGTAATATTCTCCTTTTCAGTTCCCTTCTCTTGCTCTCGGTGTATTCCTGCAGATTTTCGCTCGTGCGCTTTAGATTCAATCTTTGTGGATTTTCTTATAATCTCCATGATATTTTTAATCTTGGTGTATTTATATACGGAATATTTGGCTCCAGGTTATGAGTGTAGGATGCTTCTGTCCACCAACTTTGCTACTTTTCAGCTTTTTTTCTTCTCAAACTGACACCATGCAAACCGCAGCACCAATGGCCATGAGGACTTACACTGCACCTTACATTTAAACTAGTAAATACTATTTTACATTCCTTCTCGGACTTCATTCTTGCAAATCCAGAACTTTTGAACTTTTGAAGAACCTTTGAAGTGAATAATAATCCCTTTGCAAGCGCTTTGATATTACAGATCCTTAGTCAGACATCATCTTAAAAATGTGTTGTCATGAAATGTTTTGGAAGCATATTCGAACTTACGGGAATTATATTCAAAATTTATGTGATGAATATTAAAATTTATGGGATATATATACATCATGTAATAAACAATTGTTTGTGAAATCAGTTATGAACTATGTTGGATTCACGAAGTCAAAAGCTAGTTTCTTATCATGCTTTTTGTCTAATTACTTTTTGGATAATTTTTGAATAAATTTTCACTATTTAGAAATCAGGTTGCAAAATAACAATTTTCAAACCCATAATGGATTTTAGGGGAATCATAGTATTTTATGTCACCTATTCGTGTCACCCCTTCATAGAATGATGTCTTCATCATTCAGACCAATCTTCCATTTATATAATAATTTATTTTAAAATCTATTTTTTTTTAAACTTTTTATCGTTTATTTATGTTTAAAAAGTCATTCTCATATTTTCTTCACCATGGAATGGATATTGATTTACATCTTCAGTTTAAAATTTTTTTTGTGTATTATTTTTTTCTTACACCTGGAACTATGATAATGAGGGTAATATTAATGAAATAATTTAACAAAATAAATTTCATACTCCGACACCTTACATTAATATAATGCAGTTTAACAAAACTGCAGGTTTACACTGCGAATAGCAAGTTTCAATTTTTTTAAGTCGTAGTTATTCGTATGAAAAATGATTTTTTAATTCAACCATCTTTTGAATCTATGTATCTTTCAACCATCTTTTTTTTTATCTTTTTATCTTTCCAATTGATTTAAGGTATTCAAAAATATTAAAGCATAATAGTTTGGTTATATATGCATCAACAATTAAAATCACTTGTCAGTTTTATAATATTCTGTAAATATCTACTGGCATGTTCTGTTCAATTCTTCACTAAGTTTGTTTAATATTATTCTGCAAATCACAATTGCCACATCCTTGTTATAATTCATCACTAAGCTTGTTATGTCTTTTTGTTTCGTATCTATCCCATATTCTTTATCGTTTCCTTCGCCTATTTCACTTTTTGATTGGGTTAATTATTGTTCATTCTCATTAATATAACTTTTTAGTTTTTGATATTCCCACGTTAACTTATACCACTTTTTGATGTTTATACACCTCACTAGATTCCTCAAAGCTTATAATTTTTCATAAAAATTGTTTCAATTTTTTATACAGTATTTTTCAGGTTTTTTTCCTTGAAAGGTTTTTGATTCAGAGTTATTAAAACCGTACTTGGATATGTCGATTCATAATTTATAACATTACAACTAACGTCAGGCAATTCAATTCTTTATTGTTGTTGATGTTGTTACCTTGGGTTTCTTTATAGCATGGGTTGCAGGCGATCTGTTGGTTGTTATTGTCAGAACATTATCGTATGTGTGGTAGATGTCTTGCTTCTTTGAGTTATTGCTTCAAGTGATATTCGAAATTTTTAGTTTGAAACCAGTTCGTGTATTCAGCTGTATATGTTTTCTTCTTAGATTGACTAGGTCTTGCTGTATTGGCATTAGGATGTGGATTTAAGGTGATTAGTGAAGTAATTGTAGTTGTATTTTTCTGCTTTATGACCGGGATTATCGATGCATTGTCTACTTTGTCTTGGAGTGAGAAAATGTTAGTTGTTAGGCTTTTTGGGGCATTCATCGGAGGTTGATAAATTATGACGGTAGATTTTACTCGATGACCATAATGAGTGGTTTGTTGCTGCCACAGTATGCCAGTTTCTTTAATGAGAATTTCTTGGTAGAATCTCATTCTCAATAAGTAAAATAGAACATAAAATAGGTAATATCATTATAACAAAACTGTAAATAGTACATTATGAGCAGTATTTTAATTATTATTACTTCACCACTAATTATAGTTTCGTTTCGGTGAATACATGAACACCCCTTTATGAAATAGCTAATTACTTGGTAAATCTTAGAGGTCTGATTTTACATATAATATTTTTCTGCCACTTTTTTTATTACTGACGAATGGCTGCGCCAGAAAGAAACACAATTCACTCTGTCGTAGCCGCTCAACTATACATTAGCAATATTTATTATACAATAGGGACTGGATACTGGTTTATGCAAGAGAAGACCTCTTAACTCATTTTTATTGTGATATCCTCCCTCTTTTTATGGTTATTGGGAGCAGTGGGGTTTAATTGATGCATCTCTTGTGCGTCAATTATCTCGTGCTTAGGTTTCGCTCTCCGCAGTTTTAATAGCTTTTAAAAGTTCAGCGTTAGCAAAGCTCTTATTGTTAGTGAAATGAGAAATACCAGAAATATTGTTATTATAATATTATACCAGGAATTTGGCGAAAATAATCCATACTGCTTTTCCACATGTTTTAATCTTTAGTCCTCATTAGTGAAGAGTTGTATTTGTGTAATGCCTAATGCCTCTTTTATCTTTGTCAATTGCATTGTATCTTTAGTCTTCTCGATTTCTGGCCAGATGGAGCACTTTGTTTTCTCATTGTTTGTATTTGAAATTGTGAATGACAGACTTATTCCTTGAAAGTTTTGGAAACTTGAATTACTTTTGGGCTTATTATTTTCGTGCTTGTTGTGATTAAGGGTGTTTGTACGGTTGTCTCTTTGGACACGAGTCGGCAACCTTGTTTAATAATTACTGTTCCAATGTCCTGTAAGTATAGTTCAAATCGATAGCTTGGGTGAATTTTCTTGGTATTATTGTAAGAGGATAGATTCCTACCGTCATTTTTGGTACAGTAAATAACAATAGATCAATTTGTAGACTGGTAAATAGTTTTCTTTTATTTTTTCTATTAGAGCTTCACATGAGTTAGGACATTTTAATTTTGTGTTTGTTTTAAAAAAAGATTCAACATACATGATCCATTTTTTACGTTATATATGGGTAACGTTTATTAGCAAAAAAAATTTTTAATGAGACGAATTCTTTTAATTCTTGGACGTGTGCAATTACATATTTTCTTCTGTCTTGATAAATGACCAAGTACTCTACTTCTGGCACGATGCTCATGAAATCGTTAGTTTCCTTAATGTTAACAGGAAAGGTAAATATTTTAAATAAATCTTATATGGACTGTTGATTGATAAGTGGAATTGTTACTACTGCGAAAAGTTGTTCATTAATTTCGGTGACACGTACCTTCAGTTTAACATAATACAAAAATAAGTTTGCCACTTCTGGTTCTACTGGCAATGGAGACCAAATTTTAAGTGGGTCTTTATTTCATCTAGTATATTTTTCAAGCTTCTGGGGTCTACTAAGTCGTATGACAGGGTTCCATCTGTTAAGGCAAACAGTGCGAACTCGAATTTACTGACATCAGTAGCAAGATTTAGTAGTTACATTGTCAATATATCGTAAGAAATCATTGTAAAGCTTGAATCAGAAAGTACTCTATCTACTTCATTTTTCAAATAATTCATTGTGCTGACGGTTTTTAAAATTTTTTGGGGAAATAGTCTCAGTTTTGTCTTTTTGATAGTTGGCTATACTTGCTTGTTTTTTTGTACATGTAGCGTGGTATTCATGGCTGTTATAATCTTTTCGCATTTTCTCTTAGTATAGTTAAATCTTCGGTGGACAAACCGAATATGCGAGATGCAAGTTCGCCGATAATAGGAATTAGAATGGTTGACTTTCAGTATTTACTTCTGCGAAAAAAGACTTCAAAGATTCGTGTTGTACTTTGTTTGAGTATTTGTATTTCTGCATTAAACAATTTGAATAATGTTTCCAACCTTTGCCTGTATAGCAACAGGGAGGCTTGGTGAGTAGATATTTTTAATACATTTTTGTAGTTAATTCTGGAAAAACCTCGAAATTGATCTTTGCTGGCTCTTCAGCCATGGCTAGTGTGCAAAGGTCTTTTTACCGTCGATTGTCCAATACTTTTTTTTTGGTACTTGGACAATTTTCATCTCCATTCACATATTTTGTATTACCATAGTCAGTATCAACGATAGGGACTTTTACACTTTATTTTATTCTTCCTGCACTTCTTGAGGATGTTCATACCTATCTGGTGGATTTTGCTGGTTGTCTCATTGTTATTAAATACTTTTTGTAATATTCTTTTGGTCTTAGTATGTCAGGGACGGTTTTTGTAGTAGTTTCTAAAATTGAGGTATCCAATTCCTTTGGCTGTGGGTCAGTATGTGGTATTTTTGTATGGGTGATATCTTCCATATCGGTTGAGATGCTATATATAGTTTTAGATGTAGTGTATTCTTCGTTTGGAGTGCGAAATTCCCAGAAAAATAGGTTTGGCTGAATTTTTTTCGAGATACATTTTTAGAAAGATGCTGATGCTTTGCTAGTGGTTGTTTCTATATTATTGTTGATGGTAACATTGAGATGCGGGTAGACATATTTATTTTTTTCTATTTTCGTTGTTGCGTATATTTTTTACAAACATAGTGGCATTTAAATTTTGTGTATCAGTTTACTCACATTATTAATACAATATGTTATTACTTCTATACCTTCGGTACCTTATATTATTTCTGATATTTTATCTCTCCATGTTCCAATTTTCGGTTCGATTTGAGTTGGTTGAATTTCAGATGGCATGGTTTCTGATGTGTTTTTAGGAATATTTGACCTGGGTCGGCTTGATGTCAGTCGGTCTGGTTTTAGATGTATCTTGGGAGTTATTTATATTATTTGTAATGTCTTCAGTTGTAGGTTTTTATTAAAGATACTGGATAATATCTGTTTGTGCCACAATCCCTTGAAGAAATTCCATATATTTAGGATCTCATTTAATAATGCTTATTTTCCATCATATAATCTTTTTATCTTTGAGGAGAAGGGGTTATTTGTTTTCTTTGTGGTCGGATGTTTTATACGAATTATTTAAGAGTTTGAGTTTTCATTTATTGATCTCTTTTGTTTGTCTGTGTTTATTCCTATGGCTTTGTCAATTTCATCCATTTTCTTATTAAAATCTTCTATTATTTTTTTGATTTGAGTTTGGGAATGGTAGGGAACGAGATATCCATTTTTTCTTCTGCACATCCTTACTTGATTGCAGTTCTTCGTCTGATTTTAGGAATTGAAGAATGGATTCCTTTGATTCATTTGTATTTTTCTCCAGTCTCATTACGTTTCGGACTAATGTTTCAAGTAGCTTGGGATCTAGTCTCGTGAATGTTTTCCACGCATTGTGGAAAACATTCAAAAATATAAATGATAAATTGTGTCAACAACGTCAGTCGAATTTTATATTTGAAGACTGGGACTGGGTGACCTCCAGTGCCATTAGGGCTGCACTACTTATTAATTGAAAAGATTAAATTAAATTTGAAAAAAAACAATAAATTGCCAATAATATCAGTTGAAATTTTAATTGTTTAGGTCTGGGGTAGGGCAACATCCAGTGCCATTAGGGCCCCACTACTCACTAATGCTGTTTTCGATAATTTCTATCCTGTAGTAATATAATAGGGAATAATTTGTCCTGGTATTAAGTATCTTATTGTACATAGCAATTATAGATCAACATGACATATTTTTGCAAAGCAGTGCGCTATTAATATTTAAATTTAAATGTTTTTAAACTTGGAGAAAAGAAAAAAATATTGAAATTAAGTGTTAAGTTAAAATAAAACATTGTTTATCAGCAACTAAAAGAACAGATAAGATAGAAGGTAG
The DNA here is from genome assembly GCF_032884065.1 of Artemia franciscana. Taxonomy (NCBI): domain Eukaryota; kingdom Metazoa; phylum Arthropoda; class Branchiopoda; order Anostraca; family Artemiidae; genus Artemia; species Artemia franciscana. The sequence goes on from NC_088875.1 coordinate 37,231,601, forward strand.
GGAACTTGTTATTTTTCAAATAATATTAATTATGAAATCATTTATTAAGGTGGAAATAATCTTTTCACTTTGGATTTTTCTTTGCATCGGTCTATCATCTTGTCTAAAGGTGTGTATTGGAATAAAAATTTATAGCAATTTTGTTTAGTCTATGTTTTTTCAATTTTTCGTATCGGGTTTTAAAGGCTTGTACGTTGATTCTTTAAGACTCTGGGTAAAAAAGGATCTTAAGAGCTTTAATTACTCTTTACTTCCATAGAATATGGATGAAAAGGCAATTTTACACTTTGGGTTTATGTGACAACTAAGACTGTTAGTTGTCAATGCATAAACTGACTTAAAGTTAAGAATTTAGTTAGCAACCTACAGGAGAAAAGAAGTTTTTTTTAAAGATGGATATATATTTCAAATCAGAAACAGGGCCATTAAAACAGAAAAAAGTAATAGAATTATAAGCACTCATGATTCATCAAAGAACAGTTCAAGAACATAATCCATTTTTTACGTTATAGATGGGTAACGTTTATTAACAAACAAAATTTTTTAATGAGACGTATTCTTTTAATTCTTGGACGTTTGCAATTACATATTTTCTTCTGTCTTGATAAATGAGCAAGTATTCTACTTCTGGCACGATGCTCATGAAATCGTTAGTTTCCTTAATGTTAACAGGAAAGGTAAATATTTTTAATAAATCTTATATGGACCGTTGATTGATTAGTGGAATTGTTATTACTGCGAAACGTTGTTCATTAATTTCGGTGACACGTACCTTCAGTTTAACATAATATAAAAATAAGTTTGCCACTTCTGGTTCTACTGGCAATGGAGACCAAATTTTAAGTGGGTCTTTATTTCATCTAGAATATTTTTCAAGCTTCTGGGGTCTACTAAGTCGTATGACAGGGTTCCATCCGTTAAGGCAAACAGTGCGAACTCGAATTTACTGACATCAGTAGCAAGATTCAGTAGTGACATGGTCAATATATCCTGTGAAATCATTGTAAAGCTTGAATCAGAAAGTACTCTATCTGCTTCATTTTTCAAATAATTCATTGTGCTGACGGTTTTTAAAAATTTTTGGGGAAATAGTCTCAGTTTTGTCTTTTTGATAGTTGGCTATACTTGCTTGTTTTTTTGTACATGTAGCGTGGTATTCATGGCTGTATGTAATCTTTTTACATTTTCTCTTAGTATAGTTAAATCTTCGGTGGACAAACCGAATATGCGAGATGCAAGTTCGCCGATAATAGGAATTAGAATGGTTGACTTTCAGTATTTACTTCTGCGAAAAAAGACTTCAAAGATTCGTGTTGTACTTTGTTTGAGCATTTGTATTTCTGCATTAAACAATTTGAATAATGCTTCCAACCTTTGCCTATATAGCAACAGGAAGGGTTGGTGAGTAGATATTTTTAATGCATTTTTAAGTTAATTCTGGAAAAAACTCGAAATTGATCTTTTTTGGCTCTTCAGCCATGGCTAATTGTGCACAGGTCTTTTTACCGTCGATTGTCCAATACTTTTTTTTTGTACTTGGACAAATTTCATCTCCATTCACATATTTTGTATTACCATAGTCAGTATCAACGATAGGGACTTTTAAACTTTATTTTATTCTTCCTGCGGTTCTTGAGGATGTTCATACCTATCCGGTGGATTTTGCTGGTTGTCTCATTGTTATTAAATACTTTTTGTAATATTCTTTTGGTCTTAGCATATCAGGGACGGTTTTTGTAGTAGTTTCTAAAATTGAGGTATCCAATTCCTTTGGCTGTGGGTCAGTATGTGCTATTTTTGTAGGGGTGATATCTTCCATATCGGTTGAGTTGCTATATTTAGTTTTAGATGTAGTGCATTCTTCGTTTGGTGTGCGGAATTCCCAGAAAATAGGTTTGGCTAAATTTTTTCGAGATACATTTTTACAAGGATGCTGATGCTTTGCTTGTGGTTGTTTCTATGTTATTGTTGATGGTAACATTGAAATGCGGGTAGACATATTTATTTTTTTCTATTTTCGTTGTTGCGTGTATTTTTTACAAACATAGTGGCATTTAATTTTGTGTATCAGTTTACTCACATTATTAATAGAATATGTAATTATTTCTATACCTTCGGTACCTTATATTATTTTTGATATTTTATCTCTCCATGTTACAATTTTTTATTCGATTTGAGTTGGTTGAATCTCAGGTGGCATGGTTTCTGATGTGTTTTTAGGAATATTTGCCTTAGATTTGACCTGGGTCGGCTTGATGTCAGTCGGTTTGGTTTTAGATGTATCTTGGGACTTATTTATTTGATGTCAGTCGGTTTGGTTTTAGATGTATCTTGGGACTTATTTATATTATTTGTAATGTCTTCAGTTGTAGGTTTTTATTAAAGATACTGGATAATATCTGTTTGTGCCACAATCCCTTGAAGAAATTCCATAAATTTAGGATCTCATTTAATAATGCTTATTTTCCATCATATAATTTTTTATCTTTGAGGGAAAGGGGTTATTTGTTTTCTTTGTGGTCGGATGTCTTATACGATTTATTGAAGAGGTTGGGTTTTCATTTATTGATCTCTTTCGTTTTTCTGTGTTTATTCCTATGGCTTTGTCAATTTCATCCATTTTCATATTGAAATCTTCTATTAATTCTTTGATTTGAGTTTGGGAATGGTAGGGAACGAGATATCCTTTTTTTCTTCTGCGCATCCTTACTTGATTGCAGTTCTTTGTCTGATTTTAGGAATTGAAAAATGGATTCCTTTATTTCATTTGTATTTTTCTCCAGTCTCATTACTTTTTGGACTACTGTTTTAAGTGGCTTAGGATCTAGTCTTGTGAATATTTTCCACGCATTGTGACTAGCAAGAAGCAAATTTCATGCTTGAATATTACTCCATCTTTTACGATGTCCTCAGAACTTGTATAAAGTAAAATTCTCATCAAAGTTGTTATGATCTTCATTTTGCTTTCTAAAATTAACGTTATTAGTATTTATGTTCAAAAGTAATTTTTAGAATTATACTAAGTTTTTTGTATTTGAGTTTTTAGATAGGATATTTGGAAGGTAGTCTTTTTTTATATTTTATTATCTACTTTGAGAAATTTATTACTCATGAAGTAATTACTTACCATGTATATCATTAGTCATAGTGTTCAACCAATCATTTGATTTTTGTTGAAAACCTTTACCTTGTTTGTTTATACGGCAGGAGACTAAAGTCAATAATTTACATTTGTGTATTAGGCACATTTTCTAGAAGTGAGCAACTATTTGTAAACGAATATGAATTTATTTTATTTTACCCATGTAAATTATAAATTGTGTCAACAACGTCAGTCGAATTTTATTTTTGAAGTCTGGGACTGGGCGACCTCCAGTGCCATTAGGGCTACACTAATTATTAATTAAAAAGATTAAATTAAATTGGTAAAAACAATAAATTGCCAATAATATCAGTTGAAATTTTAATTGTTTAGGTCTGGGGTAAGGCAACATCCAGTGTAATTAAGGCCCCACTACTCACTAATGCTGTTTTCGATAATTTCTATCCTGTAGTAATATAATTGGGAATAATTAGTCCTGGTATTAAGTATCTTATTGTACATAACAATTATAGATCAACATGACATATTTTTGCAAAGCAGTGCGCTATTAATATTTGAATTTCAATGTTTTTAAACTTGGAGAAAAGAAAAAAAATATTGAAATTAAGTGTTAAGTTAGAATAAAACATTGTTTATCAGCAACTAAAAGAGCAGATAAGATAGAAGGTAGGGAACTTGTTATTTTTGAAATAATATTAATTATGATATCATTTATTAAGTTGGAAATAATCTTTTCACTTTGGATTTTACTTTGTATTGGTCTATCATCTTGTCTAAAGGTGTGTATTGGAATAAAATTTATAGCAATTTTGATTAGTCTATGTTCTTTTAATTTTTCGTATCGTGTTTTAAAGGCTTGTACGTTGATTCTTTAAGACTCTGGGTGAAAAAAAGATCTTAAGAGCTTTAATTACTCTTTACTTCCGTGGAATATGGATAAAAAGGCAATTTTACACTTTGGGTTTATGTGACAACTAAGACTGTTAGTTGTCAATGCATAAACTGACTTAAGGTTAAGAATTTAGTTAGCAGCCTACAGGAGAAAAGAAGTTTTTTTAAAGATGGATATATATTTCAAATCAGAAACAGGGTCATTAAAACAGAAAAATTAATAGAATTATAAGCACTCTTAATTTATCAAAGAACATTTCAACAACAGGTACAAAATAGGAAAAAAACAACAAACGTATGTTCGACAATATTTTTAACACTCCGCCCTCTCTCTCTTTCTAATTATGTCTGTCTTTCATTCCCAGTTCACGCGCTCTGATTACAGCTGAATCTTGTCTTTTGAGGGGAATTTTGACTTCGGAACACAAATAAGTAAATATTTGAAGGGACTACAGCCAGCAAGTATATACTATAGAAATAAGTTTTGATTGTTGAATAGAACATTTTCTGCTCTATTTTTCGATACCCAGAAGTGTAGCAATCCAGAATGCAAACCCGAAACAGGTTTTATAATTATTTTGGAATTATACAAAAATAATTGTTGGCTTTAAGATTTGACTAGATCAAAATATTAGCCAGATTTTTTTATATCTGTTAAAATAAAAACCGCCGAAATCACTAATTCAGGAACGTCAGACAATCAGGAACGATAATTCAGGAACGTCAGAAAACAGAAGAAAAAAACACAAGATTTTTTCTATAATATATTATAATTTATTATTCTCAGATTACAGTCTTGATTCAATTATATATTAAATCAACTTGATATGGGTTTTTCATCAACTTGATTTTTTTTTTAGTATAGATCCACTTATCAAACTTATAATGAAACAAGACATCCTCCTCCCCACGGGAAGGAGATCTCTTCCTATTTCTACGACTTTAGTCCAATTTTAGTCGCTAACGAACTCGATAAATATTGTCTTTCTTTAGATTCTTAGAAATGTCAGCAAAATCCACAAAAAAATATCACCACTATCATGTTCATAAGAAGTTGGAATCGATTTATGCTATACACTGTAGATATAGGGTTTGGAATTTACGACGGCGTTTAGATGCAGGGACAAAATATGAAAAGACTCCAGTCATTTTTTTCTCTAAGGTTGGACCATAATATAATATGATTCTATAGATATTATTTCTTTAAGTTATATTTTTAAAAAAACACGAAAATCATTGCTTCTGTAGATCAAGGTGTTTGTAACACAAATACTATGTTCGTCATTTTAATCATAATAATATCTAAAACAATTTTTATACTAAATTTCAAGATTTTGAAAATGAAGCTACTCAACTGCTATTTGGCGGTCTGTTCGATATTTTTCCCTCTGACTCTTTGATCAAACTATTTTTGGCTTCAGATAATGAATGTTCCATCGAAGTCGACCATAAGGTTTGTCAGTTATGTGAATTGAACTCAATTGTAGTGATAACAAACAGTCCAGGATCAATTCGCGATGCCGACTGATCTTCGCATGAAAATGAAAGTAGCTGACGTCAAACCAAACAATATGAATAACAATTCAAATTCTTTGGTCTCTGCGTCACTAAAAAATACAAAATTAGAAATTTAGATTTCTGAGATATAAACTAAATTCTTAATTTTAAGCATAATATATGTAAAAGAAATATATATGCCAAACATAATGATTATAGGAACAAAGCTACGCGCCTGCCATTCATCGATCTGTCAGATATTTTAATCAGTCTGATTCGTCGATCAAACTTTTTTAAGACTCCATATAATGAATATTCCATCGAAACTAAGGGTAAAGTTTGTCATATATGTGGATTGAACTCAATTGTCCTTTTTAAGATAATTCGTTACCACCCTAGAGATACTGACGCATATACCTATTATAAGCACATTTCCTTGGAGATTTACTCAGGTCAACACGTTCCATCTAAGAGCAGAAGAAGAAAACACAATATTTTCTTATAATATATTATAATTTATTATTCTCATATTACAAAAAGATGAATCCAACTATGATTCATCTTGATTCAACTATATTTAAAAACCAACTTAATATTTTTCCACAGCATTTGTGATACAACTCACTATAATTTCAGTTACGGAATCAATATTTGACGAGTTCAAAAGCTACTTCAAAAGTTTTTATTATGTAAGTCATGGTTTGTCCCAAAGTGTGTAGTGTTTCTTCGGCTGCTTTTACTTTTACCAGTGTCTCAATAGGTTTTACTAATAGCGTTCTTGCAAAAACTGTAAAATAAAGGGTTTTTGTAGTCCAGATCCACTTATCACACTTCAAATGAAAAAAAATTCCCTCCCCACGGGAAGGAGATCACTTCCTATTTCTTCCACCTTTTCTAACAGCCCCGTGCATCGCCCTGTTCATTTGATCGTAATTTTGTTTAGATTTCACCACTATAAGATTTATTTGTTAATCTTAACTGTTAATATACGTTATTTATCGAAATATTTCTTGATGATTTTTATCAAACTGACTCGTTTGTGGGGTCGTCGATTCATATTAATAAATAGCAATGATATCAGTGTGCCATATAAGGCCGAAACAAAAATTATAGGTAGCGCAATAGAGCTGTCTAAGTAAAGAGACATGATAAGTCAAAGTATTGCCACAGATTGTGTAACATTATATTGTGACATATTCCCCACATTTAAATAGTGACACTATTTCAAATTTGAAAGTATTTGAAAAATAAAGACAGAATTATTAACTTATCCATTTGGCATTGTTCGACAAACAATATTCAGAAAATCCGAGCAATTCTTGACATTATTGTGGCAGAAGCCTTAAATCAATTGAAAATTGCAAGGGATGTCAATTTGAAGAGAAAGTTACCTTCCCCTTTGTATCTCTGTTTGAAAAAAACGAATTCAAAAAAAAAAATAGCACCATTTTTCTTGTTAAAATCAGAATATGGGGGGGGATATAATTTTCCAGAGAGGAGTTACACTTAATACGTTTTAATGTCCATAATCCCCTTCACAAGCAAAATTCGGTCTCCTGGTGCACGATAAAACTGATAACAATAGAAAAAGACAATGGGTTGGTGTATCTTATACATGTACACAAAATTTCTAAATTGTGCGGAAAATATACATATTTTGATCAAATTCACTTTATCGTACTTGCAGCAGACATTTCATACAAGATAATGATAAATGAGACAAACGTCGCTCAAGTAGCGCTGGCGATACCTAAAATGCGACTATTGACAATCCTTAATACATTTATGTCTAATTTTTTTTTTGGAGCTGATTTTTTTGTTCGTTTGTGGGTGGGGGAGCAAAGCACCCACCAACGAACGCAGTTCAAAAATTGAAATGACATTAAGTAGTTATTGTCTTCATTCCTTGGAATAAAAAATTTTTTGGGCATATTGCATAAATATCTTTTGCTCATCGTCACATTAATATATGGTATGCTGCTGATATCAACAGATAGGAAAAGATAGCAAAAGGAATAGTACTAAATAAGAGGCGTAAATTTTCTATGCGGAAGAGGGGGCAACTGTCTTTCCTATACTTCAGTTTACCCCTTCCCCATACCCCAGCTTGCCCCCCCCCCTGTTCCCACCAGCTGAAATTTAGTTTCTCCAACAATCTAGTCAAGTCTAAGATAAACCTGCATCATTTAAATATCCACTGGAACAGGCTACTTTTATTCAGTACGCTAGATACGCCAACCACTCGAGTTTACGCTGTGTAAAACTCGAGAACAATCTGTATTCTTTGCTATTTTCTTTCAGCCTAGCGTAAGACATGACAAAGACAAATGACAGAACAGGTGGGAAATATATAATTTGGGCTATATATTTTCAGTTTAAGGAGGGGTGGTTGTGTGTAAGTATTTGGACAGTTAGAAGTTAGAAAATCATTCTTACTTTATAAAATGCAGAACAATTGTACCAAATATACTTTGCATGCAGACCCACTATACTTTACCCCCCTCCCCTAAGGTGCCAATATATAGCCCAAATTTGTTTCTGAAGTATTATATTTCCATCATATTTTATGATATTTTATTAGGACTGAGCTTCAAAGAAACAGGTTCAAATTAAATGAAGTACTTGAGAGTTTAGTGTATCAAACAGTTCGCGGTGACGAACTGTAAGTAAAGAGCGACTCACCTCAATAGTACCCAAACCCTAAAAAACAGAACTTAGATACCAGGAGACATATCAAAAGATTCCAATTTTTATCCTGGGTTCAAACATATAAGTCTCATTAAATTTAGTCTTATCCATAAAAGATTGAGAGCCTCAGAAAATTTGCCTGATTTTCAAAAAAAGTGAAACACTCTTAAGCTATAGAGACAGATAGAGCTTTGCTCAATTTTAATCTGAACCATGTCTTGGATCTGAGCCAGAACGTAGGCACTTTTGGCCTCGAATCGATTTTCAGCCATATTTCAAAACTCAACAGAATCCACTTGGCCGGTTTTGGAACCAAGACAAGACTTATCTTGGCCAAGACTTATCTTGGCCTTGCAATCTTTAATTGAAAACTTGATATTAGATCTAAAATTGAAAGAAATTAAAAATTCCCGGGCCATATTGGTTAAAATGAGTGTACAAATACTCCGTACATTGTGAAAGCTGTCAGTAAAGAAGAGAAGAAAATTTAAGGAAGGAGGGCTTTATCCTTCAAATTATACAAAATTGAATTGTTAAAGGAATTTGATTTTAAACAATCTACAATTTATGCAGAACTATGCCTGCGATGGACAAAACATTTCTGTAATTTCGAGTAGTGGCTAAAAAGTCAGATCCCCAATTCAGCAATAAAAAGAGCCTTGCATGTCTAATTGTATATGGCCAACCCCAGGTATAATCGATTTTCGCTTAAATATAATGACGTCAAAGGAAATATCTAAAATAAAAATAGGGAGTGCATCACTGTTTAACAAATCGATGACAGAGTATTATTGAACCAAATATATGAACACTCTCACCATCAGCATTGGAAATGTAATAAAACTTTGGCTTTAGCAGATACCGTTGCTTTGACTTTCATAAGCTTCAACTTATTCTAACCAGTAAAAATATATTCGTCTTTCATGTATTTTACTAGAAAGCTAAAATGCTGAGCAAACAGGCGTTGGGCTTTTCGAAAAAAAATACTTTCCCTTCCTCGAAAGTCAAGAAGACGGAAAAAAAATTGAGCCATAAAAGTGGATATAGCGATATACGAGAAAAATTCAGGGGAAAATACGAAATTGACAAGCAATTAATGAATTAATGATAGGTGAATTAGGAGAAGGGTGGATTGAAATTTTTTTTAGTATTTATGATTGAAACTCCCTCCCTTCATGTGCTTAATTTTAGCATGCCCTTGATTTTAAATATTATTTCTTCATTAAAACGCAATTTATTTCAAGGATTGGGCTAAAGAAAGCGAAAGAAAAAAACGTTTAATAATTTGAAATGACAAAAAAAAATAGCATTGTAAAATCTTTATAATTTAGTTGTCACACACGTCTAAAACCCTTCCCCAAATATCTCTAATGCATGCACTTCCATTTGTATATTTGCGCTGTCAACTTGGCTTTTTGTGCTTTATTGTTAGGGATACTCTAAACGCCACTACACTCTACAATTCACTTGAACAAGATTAAAATTGACTCGAAGGTTTTCAAATCAACCAGCAACATTTATTTAAGGTTAACTCATAACTTTGACTCATTAATTCAAAAGGAAATATAGGAAGAGTCTGAGAGATGAATCGGATAATCATAATTCAGCAGATCTCATCCCTCCCTTCTCTTTATATTGATTAACAGAATAGATGGCAATGGCCGTGCCATCTGTTTCTTTCAACTTGGCAATTCTAAACTGGAGTGAGTCAGTGATTTTTCTTCTTTGGAATTTGGACTCTTTTAAATGTACAGTGTAACTCTTTCCCACGAATGAAAAAGCACATAATTATTATTAAGTAAACAGCCCTGTTTTACTGGTTCATTAAATATACAGCAATGGAGTTTTACAGCCCAGTGGGTGTTCCACTAAAGTGCAGTTCTAGTATAAGTTCTATTACTCACTAGACTGAGCCCTCCCCCCCCCCCTGCATTGCCGGCATATTTTATATTTTGTCACATTTGGATCCAATGTCTAAAAGGGAGCAGGTGAAGGTTCGTTAGAGATTTTGATTGTATTTTAAGTCTGTGTCGCGTTCCCCGTTGATTCCGACATTCAAGTCGTTGCTAGGTCGTTGCATTGACAATTTATTTAATACAAATATAACTCGTTTGTTTCATTTTCTAATATTTACCATTATTTCCGAATTAAATTTGCATGTTTTGTATTGTTTGAAAGAGGATCTTTTATTAGTATTTTAAACTCTGTTTCTTTTCTTTTTCGTTCTACAGCTTCTTTTCTGTTTATAAACAAGATAAAATTGGCTGTTTAATTGTATTTTGATGGTTTTCTAACTAATGTTCACATTTCCAGTCTATTGTGTTTTTGCAGAGATATTTGTCACACAAGTAGCGCTGGTGGTACGTGAAATATGACCAATAACAGTAATAATCGTCAATAAATTTATGTCTATTCTTTTTTTGGAGGTGTTAAAAAGAAATATTTAGAGAAGCAAAAAATGCAAGAAGTCAGCATGGGATTGTACATAAAGGCAGTTTTATATCTATGAGCTGCTATTTGAATCCACAACGTAATGAATAAGATGTTATCAGCGCTTATTAGGCATTTCAATGACAAATAAAGAGTCGAAGTTCCAATTTAATACTAGAAATAAAAATTAAAACAAATGATACCTGGAAAGGACCCCCTCCACCAAATTCCATGATCAAACTACAACCGATTTGACCTATCTAGTTATAGTACGAATATCATTATAAAAAGCCCCAAGTCTTATTTTATTTTTCGATTATTTCTTTTTAGTTCAGGATATTATATTCACTGTATATCTACCTTCTTATTCTTCAATGATTCCATTTCTTTCCTATTTACAGATGTGGAGGGTGTATTCATTTCCACTTTTGAAAGTTTTAAAACAAGTGAATCTAATCTCGAACTGATAGGTTTTAGGAAGTAAAAGCACCTTAAACATCAGGGGGAAAAATTGGCCTGAGCAAATGTGGCAAAACAAGAAACATAGGACATTTTTCAATTTAACATAAGCTCAGCTCACATTTTTACTTGATAATAACGTTCCAAAGACAGTATAATTGGAAAAAAAATTATTGTGGAACATATTATGAAGTGTAATGGTCCCGAATTTTTCTCATTTTCGTTATGTTAAAACCAGCATGAATGAATTAAACAAAATTATTTGCCGAAAGTATAAAGCAAATTTTTACACTTGAAATGAGCAACAGTTTGAAAGATACTTAATAAATTCAAGCTTTTTTTCAATTTTTGGGGGAAGGGGTTAAGTGACCCCCCCCCCACGAACCCACTGAAGAGGTTCAAAATACTATTCAGCAAAATAAAAAAATTATATTCAAAAATCCACAATTTCAAAGGGGTGCATATTCAAATCTAAAGTTTTTCGTAATTTTTTTCTAAGTAAACAGTTATAATCGAAGACTTTTAAGAATCTTGAATTAATTAAGGCGATTCATTTGAAATTCATAAATATACTAACAGAGGTGAAACTGTAAAAAGAAAGTGATGAATATTACGACAGATTAGACAATGTATATTAGGGAAAGGTCCATTTGCGATTAAAAACGATTAAGAGGATAAACGAGGCGTAGTGTGTCCACGTTGTCCCTATGGAAGTAACGGATTTGCCTTCAAATGAATCAATTAAAAACATTAGTGGGGAGGATTTAGTATTTCTTTCCTTTTCTTTTTAACGAAAATACAAGAACAGGTAAATTGTCCAAATCTAAGAAGAGGATTAAGAAATCTAAGGGGCAAATCTCTCACCCACAAACGACGTTCAGAAATTAATATGAACTTAAGTAGTTATTGTTTTCATTCCCTGAAATAGAAATTCAGTGTGATTATTGCATAATATCTTTTGCTCATTGTCACATCAATATATGGTATGGGCTGACATCAACAATTCGCAAAGGATAGCAAAACGAAAAGTACTAAACCAAGGGCCTAATTCTCTAGGCAGAGGGGGGGGCAACTGCCCCTCCCATACTTCAGTTTACCCCTCCTCCCATACCCCAGTTTAATCCCCCCCTACCCCAGACCTCCCCCCTCCAGCTGAAACTTAGTTTCTTCAAAAATCTTGTCAAATCTAAGATTCATGAATTAACATCCACAAGAACGGGTTACTTTTTTTCAGGAGGCTACCTACGCCTAACACTCAAGTTCAAGTGGTGTAAAACTCGAGAAAAATTAGTTTCTTTCAGATTAGTGTGAGACAACAAAAAGATAAGTGACAGAATATATGAGAAAGTATATAATTTGGACTATGTTTTTGCACATTAGGGGGGCGGGGGGAGTTGTTTTGGGTAAGTAATTGGACAGCTTAAAGTTAGAAAACAATTCTCACTTCATAACATGCAGAATAATTGTACCAAACACATTGTGCATGCAGACTCACTGTACTTTACCCCCCCCCCCACTCTAATGTACAAATATATAGCCCAAATTTGTTTCTAAAGTATTATATTTTCATCGCATTTTATGATATCTCATTTCTGCCAAAATATGGAATTTGGTAATTTTTTTTGACAAAAGAAAGATCACCCTTGCAGTGACGGATCCCGGTGGAGGCATAGGGCCCCCTCCTAACATAGTGCTGGATTTGGGGCTGGTTTGGGACTGCTTGATCCGGTTGGGGTTGGGACACTGTAACGCTTTAAAGTTATTTTTTTGTAATTGGTTTTTGATATTTGAGTTATAAATAAGTTTTAATTGTTAAGATTATTTCTTTTTTCAAACAAGTTTAAAAGAAAATTTCAGTTACTCTGTGCGGTATGTATTATATTTTACTGATGATGCATACCACCTAACAGTATTTAATTAAATTTAGATTTATCATGAGAATCTGTCAGCATTACCGCAGAAGCCAACTGGGTGGTGAAAATCTTCATTTCGTATTAAGAAGAATAGGAAACTTAAAATCCTAACTTCTTTAGGCTATCGAAATAATATTTCAGGATCACGCTCTCACAACAGGGCTGTAAATATAATATTTAAACTTCTTTTTATTGTCAAAGATTTGATTTCAAATCTTGTGATGGCACAGAGGCGAAGAAATTGATATCATTACTTTTATTTGGCGGTCATAAAATTTGGGCTTGCTTTTTTGTGAAGCGGGATGGTTTTTACAACATTGTTGTTTTTTGGGCGGGATTTGTATAATAGAAAGTAAATGCATGAGAAGTGCAAAGATATTATTAATTTACATTTTGGATTTTGATTAGAATATAGTGATCAATAACAGTGGACGTCTCTTTAATATATCCAACATCTACCTTTCTCCAAAGAATTTCACATTGGACAGTTTTGCAATCATCACAATAAATGAACTATAAAAATTAAAAATCTATTTTTATTCTGATGTCATAATAACACGCGTTTAAAGGCTGAACGCCCAAACCCGTTTGATTCAGTTCTGCTATGCAGTGTTACCGATACCTAAAGTGAAGATGCTTTACACTTATTACCATAATCTTGGCTGTGAAATTTTCGAAATTGACATCAAATTTTTCTCGAAATTCAATTCTGAAAGTGACTCAAAATTTGACTGCCTTTAAACTTTTTTCCATTGTCTTTAACATGCCTACAAAATGCTAAATCTTTAGTACTAAAACGTAACACTGATCAGTTCTTTTGAGATTTCAGTCGGATGACTGCTAGCTTTTTATAGATTTATATTAATTAGTTGTTTTTTTAAATAGTATTTTACGACCAAAATTAAACGAAAAATAGTTACACTTCCTGAATCGTCAAAAATGGTAATTTTTCTCACAAAACAACTTTTTTTTTATACATTTCGAAATTTGGGGCAACTACGGGGCACATTTTTTCCTTACTAGGTAAAACTTATTGTCTCATTCATAAAATCCTGCTCAAACAGAAGCAAGACTTCAGCCAGAAACAATAAAGCTTTCTAGTATTTCAATTTCAATTTTCCAACTTTCCTGAGTAATGTCAAAGTCTCATTTGGAATTTTTCTGCATTTTTTTTATTAATGTTAGTAGACATTTTGGAAATTTATCAACCTTGTTCCTTTCACCAATGAAATTGCTTAATTTAATTTTCTTAAAATCAACTTGGCTCATTATGGAATCACGACAAGATTTCAAAAATCTATTGAAACTTTGTCAGGTGCCGTTGCTTTGACTTAAAGCACTCTCTACCTATTCTAAACAGTAAAAACATGTTCGTCCTTAAGATGTATTTTGCATGAAAACCCAATTACTTAACAAATAGCCGTTCGCTTTTTCAATAAGAAATAATACTAAAAAAATGACTATAATATTTTGTGAAGTCTAAAAAAGGGAAAAAAACATTGAGCCATAAAACTGGACCTAGCACTAGAAGCAAATTTTAAGAGAAAAATATAAACGTGAAAAGCAATTAATGGATTCAGGAAAAATATAAACAAGTAAAGCGTTAATGGATTAAGGAATCAAAGAAGAGCGGGGGATAAACTTATTTTGAATGTTTGTGATTGAAACTCACTCCTTTGTATGCTTAATTTTTGCATGATCCTGGATTTTAAATACTATTTCTTCATTAACATGCCATTTATTTCTAAGAGTGAGCTGAAAAAAGCGAAAATGAAAAACTTTTAATTACTTGAAATGATAAACAATCGTTGTCATTGTAAAATCTTCATAATTTAGTTGTCACACACGCTTAGACCCCCCCCCCAATTCATCCCTAAAACATCTATCGCCTATGTACTTCTATTTGTTCATTTTTAGTTTCCATTTTAGTTTTCATGCTTTGCTGCCAGGGCTTAAAGGTCACGAAACTCTTAAATTCGCTCAAACATGATCAGAATTAACTCAAAGGTTTTCAAATCAGTCATCAACATTTATTGAAGGTTAACTCATACACTTGAATCATTAATTCAAAAGAAAATATGGGAAGGATCCGAGAGACGAATTGGATAATTATAATTCATCAAATCTCAACTTCCCCTCCCTGTGTATTCATATACAGAACAGATGGCACTGGCCCTCATTCTGTTTGTTTCTTTCAATTTCGCCATTCAAAATTTTTGTGAATCAATAGGTTTTTTACGATAAATAAAAAGTTCAAATAAAGATAAATTCTTTTAATAGATAGTGATAGATTTCAGAAAAAATACTAGATATTTCAGTCACAAATGCAGTGACAATCATCAGTAGTAATACTGATTGAGGCAGTAAATAATAGTAGTAATACTACTACTGATGACGTTCACTGCATATGTGACCGGTATTTTTTTTTTAGCATTATCCATTTTAAGTTGCTATGGGCCGAAGATTGTTTATTACTAAATTACAGATACCACTACAACAATCATATAAGGATTAGGTGCGTAAGGGTTTGATATCAATGGCTACTTTCAATGTAATTAGTCTAGTAAGATCAAACTAAGATTTAATGCCGAACTTCCAGTAATACATATTTAAAACAACAAAAATAAAAAGCCTGGCAGTTTAAATGACTTCAGAAGCAAAGAGAATCAAACTTTTTCGTCCATTATTATTAATAATGGCCAATATCATAAAGGCCAATGTCAGAGAAAGCATCAGAAACTATAAAAACCATTTGGGAAAGACCATTTTTGGAACGGCTAATCAGAAGCAAGTCGTCAGCATACGTAAGAGAAGAAACATCGGCAAAACCAGAAAGGTATGTGCCTGAAATCTTAGCCAACACACTAGAAATATAAATCTTAAAAAGCGTAGGGGACAGAATACCGCCCCGCCTAACTCCTCTTCGTACCCTTATAATAGTGTCTGGTGCAGATCTTAATTGAATAAAAGAATTTGAATACCAAAACCTAAGAAGCATTATAATAGAGAAATTGACCCCAGAATTATATGAAGAAAAAAGGAGCTGACTATGGACTTCGATTTTTCTCACGAGCAATTGGTTTCTAATGGATCAATATCCATTGTAAATTTCACCGAAATTGGCATGTGGTCTGTATCTTGTTCGTTAACACGAACAGAAGCAGAAGAAGAGATAATACCAGGCGAGCAAATAATATGTTCAATATCACTTGTACTTCCAGAATGATGAACGTATGAAAAATTTTGGGATTTGGGCACAACGTGGTACAATGGAAGACACTTAGAAAGCGAATCACTTCTCACAGAAGATCGATTAATATCAGTATTAAGGTCCCCAATTATTATATACTGTAGAGAGTTTGACAGTACCTAATTCACAAGATTCTTCAGCAGACCACAAGCCTTTGCGAATTTAGTTAAGGATTTGATCGAGTATCCTTCATATGGGAGATAAGAGTTTATAAATACAATACTGCCAGCACGCACAGCCAAAAAAACTCGTCGGAGTAGAAGAGTACTGGGGAGGGTAGATGAATGTCCCGTTTAAAGACACAGGCTAGTCCACCGAAAGGGCGACCACCAGTAAGTTTTGCTGGGCTCAGGAACGCAGTATGATGCTGACTTCGATACAAAAAATTCGAACTTGAAGCAGTGAGAAGATGTTTCTCGAGACATACCAAATCGTAGGAACCGTGCAACTCATCAATAATAAAATCCTTATCTTTGGGGCCATTTATATTAAACGAAATAAATGAGACTGATCCATTCATGGTTGAAAAGTGGAGTTGCACTTTATCCGATTCTTAATAACAGGGCAGGAAAAGCTATAGGAAGGGTGTTTCTGGCTGCAGTTTGCGCAGTTGGGATCGGCAATGCATTGCTCATCTTTTGTTGATATGTGTCGCCCTCCACAACGAGCACATTTCGGGAGAACGCTGGGACAGGAGTTCTGCAGATGCTCTACCGATCTGAATTTAAAACAGCAATTTAGTAGTTCCCTAAACTCGTAAACAGGAAAAACTTCATAGCCCACCCTGAGGCCATGCTTGAAAAACGTAGATTGAGCAAAATAATCAAAAAATTCGAGTTTCACAGACTTAGACAGGCCCAATCTTTTAGCGTCTTTGATACCATGTTGGCTTCCGAGTACCGTAATGTCAACGTCGGTAGGAATATTGTGTGGTATACCAAAAAACTGCTTGGAAACCACTTTTGTTGTAGTACCGAAGATTACATTCTGGATTGACGAGCAGAAGTCCTCCGTAGCAGACTTGTCCATATTGATATACCACTTGTCATTGATGGGCTTTACTCTACGTACTAGTTTATGTCCAGTAATTTGGTCTATAGCAGCTTTTCGCTTAAGAGGGTCAGATAAGGCGTCCGGCACCTTTGAGACGATAACGGTTGCTTGTGAATCTAGCACTTAAGCCGGCTTGGGTAATTTTTTAGAGAGAGAGAGAAGTTTATTATTAAATAGAAGACAATACAAAATTGAATTACAATACACTTAATTCCCCTTATAAGGCTCCATGGCCAGGGATACAAGGGGGATAATAAAAAAATACAAGCAATAACTTCAATATATATGGGGGATACAATATAAGCAACAACTAGAAGGAGAAAAAAAAACATAGAGAACATATCTGAGGCCTGGGGGTCAAGCGCAGAGAAGACAACCACACACCACGAACAGAACACAGGGGGCATCAACTCCTCAGAGGAAAAAAAAATATTATTCTATTTGATTCTTTATTAAATGATCCTTAAGAATCCTTTTAAAAGTTCCAAACGAGTGGTATTTCTGCACTGAAGAAGGTAGTGAATTCCAGACCTGTTGACAAGCACTGTGGGGATTGAATCTGATCGAATAGTAGGGGTAGGCGGAATGTAGATATTATTTGAAGAACGAAGGCTATATGGACCTGAATCAGAAATAAACATAGGAGTTTTCCGAAGAGATTTTGGAAGATTGCCGTGAAGTTGATCAAAGACAAAAGAAGCAAAAGAAATAATGTAAATAGACCGTAGACTTAAGAGCGGTGTTGGTGAAGAACGGCTGGTGTCCATAATGGGAAGCTCAATTCATAATTGTCAAGTTCTGAAGACATTCCCAAAAAAACTTGATTGGGCTCATTAAAATTTGAGAATAGAAAGGTGTAGGCAGTGGCAGGGAGGCAGGGTACTTCTGTAGGACGCTTTATGACGAATGTTGGAACAGCAGTGTCAGTCTCGTCAAGAGATTTCAATAGAGTAATTATGTCGCTGAAATGGCTAACCAGTGAATTCCCTTCCGAATAGGGCAATATTCATGACCGAATAGGGCAATATTCATGACATTTACCGAATTAGAGTAAAAAAAAACTCCACTCCGTGCCTTTTAATCACGTCATCCTCTGCGCCAATTAGCAAACTGCTCTGTACAAAATTCAGTACCGGCGAATAAACAAGGACAGGATTATCGTCACTACTAGTAACAGTGACGATTTATATACTTTATACACTCCTTATATACTTTATACAGTGACGATTTATATACACTCCAAATTTATATATTAATAACAGAGGGAAGTGTAGGTTTCTACTACCTATTCCCCGCAGGTTAAGGGAGACACCACTCCCGGCAGGTACTACGGCCCTTAAGACAGAAACCTCCCCTCTTCTGCTCACTTACTGGTAAAATAAAATGATTCTCACTTACTGGTTCAAATAATTCAATAATAATAACTCAATATTTTTTTTCTACAGTTCACGCAAAAACAGTTCTTTTGATAATCCTCTTATACAGGTCAAGGTTACACGTCACTTTATTCTTAAACAGTTATTGCTAAACCTTGAATTACAATGAACTAGTTTTCATTCGATGAAAGCTTATAGCCGAGCAATTGAATATTATAGCAATATTCAATATTGACTCCCTAATGCCTAAAGAGTCACTAAAACAATATCAACTGCTGCTCATAATAATGTGGTAAAGTAAAAAAAAAAAAATGAAAAATTACGAGCCAAGTAGGTCTAATTAAGTTTCAGTTATCAAGTCCAAGTTCTTTATTATTCTTTAACTATACATATTTAAAACTCTTCACATAACATCCCCGGAAGGGAGACTGGCTCAAAAGCCGGACAACAATACGAACAGTATAAACAAACAAACCCAGAAGAAACGGATGTCATCACACTTCTCACTCTATCTCACACCAAAAAATAAATGCAGAAAAACATTTATTAAAATTATTATCAATATTTATCCGAAAACTGAAGGGCCGGGAGCTACTCACAAATTAATATTTACTAATTAGCAGAGCTTTGATTTTAGTTTTTAATGTTGATAGCGATAGACTCTGATCAAAAAAAGATTCATATGTATTCCAAGAATTTGTAATAACATTTTTAGGCGAAAATCTAGACCGTTTTGAGACAATGAAAGGAACGGGAAGCTTACTTAAAGGAAAACGAAGATTATATGGTCAGACTGAGGGAGGGCCTGGAAAAAACGATTTAAAACAATCTGGTTTCTGATCTTTTAGATAACGGACACGGAAAAGTATACATTGAAAAGCTAAAATTTGTCTAACCAAAATGATATTAAAATAACTGTAAAAACTCTTATTTGGAGATTTACCAGGAAGAGAAACTAGGGAATAAAATAACATTCTAAGGATTCTCATTGCTTTATTTTGTAACTTCACAATAGGAGAAATATGTGACTGAAACGTACTCAAATAAATAAAAAAAAAAAGGTTTAGGATACGGCATTAGACTTTACAGTCCCTACCGGCGGTGCTGATCTCCGTTTCTTGGCCCTTCAGCCAAGAAGTGCAATGGGGGGTTGGGGGCCAACCATCCTGTGCTTTCGCACACCCTTCCTGTTTACCTTCCCCAGATTTCTCCAGGTACCCATTTAAAGCTGGGTCGACTCTGGCTAAGCTTACAGAGTCATGCCACTGACTCCCGTCCCAAACTGAACAATTGGGTACACTGGGATTCGAACCCGCGTCCTTTCAGACAAAGGATCGAACAATAATTAATATATGAATGAACAAGAGAAAAATAGATTGATTTTAAAGCATATAAAGGAAGGAAAAATTTAAGACGATGCATTACATCTACGTTCCTTCCCAACTTAAGCCTTAGGCTAGTGATATGAGCTTTCCAGCTTAAATTCCGATCAACAATGACTCCAAGATACCGAGTTGATTGCACTCGATTTATTTTTATTACGCGACCTCTAAATGTGACTTCAACCTCTTGTAACGCTGGTACTGCAGTAGAAGTTTTTGAAAAAAAAAACATAAAAAGAGTCTTTGAAGTGTTGAGAACCAATTTGTTAGAATGGAACCAGTGAAGCATCTTTCTCGGTGATAATTCGGGATTTGATTTTAGAGATTGATGATCTATGTCACAGGTAGAGTTGGCTGTATCATCAGCAAACAGTAAACTGAGATCCATATCAGTCCTTTTACCTATTAGAATGTAAAAAATGCTACCTACAATATCTGGGGGATGCAACTAATAATATATATAAAAGATTTTCTGGACATAAGACAACAGTTAATAAAGAAATAACTAATAACTATCTAGTTCAACATAGTAATAATGGCATATGTTCCATATCAGATATAAATATTACAATTTTAGAAAATTTAGAGTTAGAAAATTTAAATAAAGAAGAGAAGAATAGTAGACTACGCAAACAGGAGGATTTCTGGATCCATACTCTTGGTACAGTTTATCCTTTTGGGCTAAATGATCGTGTATCAAAATATGGAGACGTGTCTCATGTTGTTGTTAAATGTATTGATGGTCTTATGGACCATCCTTCTTTTACTTGTCCTACTAAACGTAAAAAACGATCGAGATGACATAGGAAAAATAATAGAAAAAATGAATTAGATTTACATATGTATTCAAAGGATCTATGCCAGCTACTTGAATCTAAGGGTATGACTTCTGTAATAAAATGTCTAAATAAATTATCCAAGAGGAATTAAATCAAACTTTTCTGGATTATTAAGAATAATACAGGTCTTGAATATAATTTAAAGTAATATGCGATACAATTTGCATTCTAACTAAAACGAAATTTAGTTTAAAAAAGAATAAGTCTGATAAGATTGGTAATAAGGACAACAGATTATATTTACCTATTAATTTTACTTGTTAGCAGATTGAAGATATTAATTTACCAGAAATTTTAAATCAGCGGGATGTGAAACAGGCCCTTCCTAGTAATTTGAATTATAATGATAGTCTAGTTTCAACTTATAAAGGTTCAAAAAATATTGGGAATATGATTTTTAATTATAATTTAATACTTAAAAGATTGCACAGTGACATAAACTGGAAACCTGTTTGTAATTGTAAGCAACTAGCTCCTTTTGTAAATCCCACTTACCAATATGTTATAACAGGGGACTTATCAATAATAAAACAAGATGATCTTTGAATTATAATTAATAAAGGGGCTAATTTCCGTCTTTCTCATCATTTGAAACCATCGAGTATTCTTGATAGCTTGGAAAATGATTTTGATTTATTTATTGATAAGTGGTGTAAGAAAGAGAATAAAAATAATGAGAGTTTTCAAAGTTGCAAGAATTTAATTATTAGTAGAATACGAACTAAAATATATGCTAATTTAAAAAATAGTAACACGTACCATTTTAATTTTAAAAATAGTAAAAAGTACCATTTTAGTGCCATATGGCACTTACAGATGGAGAAATTTATAGAAAGCAGCTAGATATAAGGAATAGCTTTTGAATGAGCTATTATGGGAACAAAGGCAGTTTAGGGTCAGGGTGTAAAGGCTGATGTTGGGGGTAATGTTCATATTAATGGGCTATTCAGATATTAACGGGCTAAGAAATAAACTTGCCTCAATAGGTTAGTCAGAGTTGTATCCAGAATCCAAATTTGACATTCATTTGCACTGGAAATGAACTTTACCCGGGTCCCTCCCCCCTCCTAATGTGCAAATATATACCCTGAATTTGAATATACCCTGAGTTGGTATATATAGGGGTGGGGGTAGAGTTCATGTCTGACACAAATGAATGTTAAATTTGGATAAAATTAAATTTGGATACATTAGGATACAATTCTGACTAGGCCTAGTCTATAGAGGTAAATTTATCTTTTAGCCATTGTAATAGCCCATTATGGTAACATTGTCGATTTACGGCTTTCCAGAAGGAATAACTGTGAACTAAAAGGAGTAGCATTTTTAGATTCTCTTTTTTATGTTTAAATTTGCTTTTTTTTGACAATCCAATCCCCTGTAAATGCTATGGAAGAAAAAATATTTACCAAAAATTATTTAGAATCCTAAATAAAAGTATTAGCCTACAAACGGGGCTATCGAGAAGGAAACCCAGGCTATTGAAAAAACCATTCATGCTTCACAATGTGCTGGAAATTTTAGTTAACACATTTGAATGTATTTTCACATTTGAAGTTGTTCCAGGTGTTTCCGGGTGCCATGGCTTAGAGTGCATCGTGGCTGAGGAATTAACGATTCTGATCTAATTTTTCAATTGATTTGGCTTTATTTTTGAGTTTGAAAGCAGGGGACGGGGCTGTAATTAACTTTTTCCCAAGCACCATCAACCCTAGTAATGGCTCTGCCTCCTCTTTTCCCTAATGTGCAAATATTTAGCTAAATTAGCCTACAGTCTGGGTAATAGCCTAGAAAACTAACTGGAGAGATGAAAACATGTCAAGAAAACAATTCTTACTTCATAACATGCAAAATAATCATAGTTAATACATTTTGCATGCAGTCTTGCTATACTTTAACCCCTTCCCTAATATGCAGATATAGCCCCAAGTTTATATTTTCAATGCATTCTGCCACCCGTAACTTGTTTTTCCAGCATTTGTTTTGTCACAGTTAATTCAATTTACAGGAACGTATTCGGGTTTAAACAGGAAACACTAATTGCAAGAATAGCTGGAAAATACGTATTTAGGCTATATATTCACACATCAAGAGGGGAGGGGGCTGGGTTGTAAAGTGTAGCGAAGCTACGTGCAAAATGTGTTAACTATGCTTATTCTGCATATTATGAAGTGAGAATTGTTTTCTTAACATGTTTCCTTCTCTTCAGTTAGTTCTCTAGGAAAATGATGCCTGGGTATTTCCCATGCATTTTGCCATGATTCATTTGTTTCACTCATGTACTCGTAAATCCATGGTGCTTTCATCTGGCTTTATTTAATTGATTCGACTTGCATTTTGTCACATTATGCAGTTTAAGTATTCTTTTTTTTTAAATAGAAAACGCAGATTGAATGTTGAACCTGCGAGCCAACTGCCGACGAGAAATTGACACAAATAATACGCAAACCAACAAAATTAGCAAAGTTTGTATGCTGCCTAGAACTACATTGGGACCCCTTGAGGGGCATGGGAGGTGCATTCGGAACGCTGAAATGCTCATCGACTGACAAGTTTTGTTTCTTTGTAGCTGAGCTCACAGATTAATCGGGAAAATCGAAAATATATAGAAAATCTAATTTTATTAACTTTAAATTTAGTATATTATTTGAATTTTTGTTTATCTGCTGATAGCGGGGCTTTATGACCTATGATTTATATGATTTTTGACCTATGATTTATCTATCATAGTCAGTGCAACAGTGCTAGAGCAATGCGGGCACAATGTATTATGTATTTATTTATTTGTTTTGTTATTTTATTTGTTTTTTTTTTGTAGACCAGCGCAGTTCGTATAAAAGGAGTTGTCACAGAAACTTCGAAACAGGTACAGCCAATTGGAAATTGAAAGTCCTTTTTGATAGTCGAAAGTGATTGGAGGACAACCAGTCCCCCCTCCCACGCTCATCATTTCCTATGACACATTCAATCAAAACAAGAAATAACCTTCTTGTTCAGCTTTGTTGAAAGGTCCAGAAATTATGTCTTTTTGCATGAAACCCCCCTCCTACAGCCTTCAGGAAAAGAGTTTTAAGTAATTTCCCGAGGGTATATAAGTTTATAGAAATGATAGTCGGACAAACTTCGGAGGGGGCTTGTTGAATCGGAACTCAGAAATTCTACTGCCCTTTTTATGAGTCAAAGGGATCGGAGGCCAGTTAACCCCCCCCCCTCCACTTCTTATTTTCCCCAAATGAATCCAATAAAATTTTGAAATATCTGTTTGCTAAAAAAAATTGTCTGAAGATCACATTGCAAAGCCTTTGGGGTTGACACAACTCCTTAGAGTCTGGGAGCAAGGGTTGTAAGTAACGCCCGAAAGGCGTATAAGGTTTTTATGGAAGGGATGGTCCTGTGAACGTAAGAGGACGCTCATTGGAATGTAAAATGTATTGTTCTAGTTCTCTTTTAAGAGTCGAAAGTGATGGAGGGCAACTAGTCCTACCTCCCTGAGAAACTCAATTCCCAAAACCTATCCGATCGAAAGCGTGAGACAGCCATTTTGGTTACAATTTCCCAACGAACATATAACATTGTCCTGGCTGACCCCCACCCCCGAGCACAGGGGCATGGGTTGTAAGTTGTGTCCTGGGGCATATAAGGTTTTTATGGATCGTGTGGTCGTATAAGCTCCGGATCGAATGCGGTTCATTATATGGGAAGCAGAAAGTTCTAGTCTGCCCTTTTTAAGAGTCAAAAGTGAATGGAGGGCAACCAGCAATCCACCTTAGCCTATCATTCCCAAAACACATGTGATCAAAATTTTAAGAGAGCTATTTTGGCCAGCATTGGCTAAAAGTTCAGTAACAATCTTTTTGGGGATGTCAACCTCCCCACAGTCCTCACGACAAGGCCAGTTGTCGATTCCCATTTGGAAAGTTTGCCGGGGGGAGGGAAGTTTCTGGGTTGGACTTTTATGGGTAAATTCTAGACTGGATGATTTGACAAAATTCCTATACGACATTCTTTTAATTTGTATTACTTTCTTTTTGCCACCTCAATTTCGCATGTGAAAATGTTCTGAGGGAATCGCCCAGGGAAATTTTCAGCAGGTTCATTTGCCAGAAAATATTTCCACGGAAGGGGGGATATCTGGAGTTATTTGAAACCACAGAAATTTATGAAGTAAGTTAAGCGGAAATTTTTAGGGGAATTTTATCGTTGGAGGGGTGTGTTTTTTGCTGGAGAAACTTTATCTAAGAAATGGCTCATATTATTTATTGAAACTAATAAGACATGCAACTGTTATTAAAACTCAGGACGTGAAACCCTTAAGGTTACTACTAATGCTATTGCTACAACTAGATCTATAACTACTACTATTACTGTTTGTGTTAGGCTATTTGAAATTAAACAAACATGTACTAGTTGCAATCTTTTTCTCCAAAGGGTAGGTCAGGAGTGCTAACAGGGTTTATTTGTAACTCTCAAGGCTACACTACTATTACTATAATTGCACAGGATACGCTACTAGGGTATAAAATAGATACATTTGAGAGAGATTATGACGAAACAAAAATAGATGGAGAGCTACTAAGTAGCTGCTAGTCTTCAAAATGATAATGCACTTATTCTGGCAGGTACCTTTGCCATGCCGTCCTTTGCGCTCGAAAAAGGGAAGGAAAAACTAAAGTGAGGTTAAATATAAGAAACAACAACAAAGTCAAAGCAGTGAAAAGACCATTCAGAAATTTAGATTATGCAAACAGTCGTTTGTTAGAGATTAATGGAGTCTGCCTAATGATTAGATTTGGGTCTTGTTAATTATAGCGACCATGCCAATATTTGGGCAGTGTGAAGGTAGAAAACAATTCTTAAATCATATATTGAGAATTATTGTAGCTAACTCGTTTTTCATGCAGACCCGTTGTACTTTACCCCCCCCCCCCCTATTGTACAAATACATAGTCCAAATTATATAAGTTCAATGATTTCGTCACCTGTCACTTGTTTTCCCGTTCTTGTTTAGTCACAGTGATTCTATTTACAGACACACAGGTTGAATCAAGAGAGCCGAATTGGGAGAATAGATGGAAATTTTTAATTTGAGCTATATAATTGCACATTAGGAGGGCTGGTTGAGGGTAAAGTATAGCGAGTCTGCAAGCAAAATGTGTTAGCTAGAATAATTCTGACATCTACGAAGTAGAACTGTTTTCTGACTTAACTTCTTGCGTGTGGTCGCTAAAATTAACAAGTACCCAGATTTGTTCTAAAACGATAAATTTACATTGTTTTAAAATTTAATAAAAAGTAATTTCTCAGCTAAAAGTAAGGAGTGACATCAAAACTTAAAAGGACCACCTGCAAAAGGATAATTAAAACTAAAAAGGGACCACTTCTTCCTCATCCCTCGATTTTTATGCTGAAGTTTGAGTTTTTGTCCAAATTCTTTGAGAACGACTCCTAAATCACACAAACTGTTGAATTGTAATAAGAAACTTCAAAAAGAACTGAAAACCTTTAGTGTAACAAAGAAGAAACGGAGGAGAGGGCAGTCCTCCTCGTATACGGTATAATTTCTATTCGTTTTAAATTTAATGTTGCTCCATTGTTTCGACTGAAAAAACTTTTATTCTTCATATCTGACCTTTTTAAAATTCTGCTATTATATACCCCATCCCAGTGCAAAATTCTCTTGGAAAATTCCCTAACTTTGCTTTCCAGAAAAATTCGCTCCGTATCTCCAGAGATATAGCTATTGAATCTTTCTACTATACTGAATCAAATGGCTCCCCCAAACTTTTTACCAGATGACTTTGGGGAAAAGGGGGCCTGGGTAGAGGCTAGTTTCTCCCCAATCTCTTTGGTCACTTAAAAGGTGTCCTAGAACTTCTGATTCTTGCTGGAGCAAGCCCTATACCAACGTCCTAAGAGCATTGGTTTTATACGATCATTTATGGAGAAAATTCATCTCTGACCCGTGATCTTTGTTCTGGCAAACAATACAAAATTTCCCGTTTTTTTTTTAGATATGACTTTGAAACTTTATAAGAATATTCTCTGACTTGCTGAATCTAATGGTATAATCTTAGAAATAGAAGTATTGAAAAGAAGTATTAGAAATAGAAGTAAAATAGAAGTTCGTTACGTAAGCTAATTTGTAAGTTACGTATATCTTTTACTAATGAAAACGTTCGTAAAAAAATAAAAGTTCTAGTTGCCTTTTTAAGTACCCAAGAAATTGGAGAGCAACTGGGCCTCCTCCCCCTCCTTTTTCTCAAAATCATTCGATCAAAACTATGGGAAAGCCATTTAGCCAAATAAATAAATATGCAAAGTTCGCTTTAATTATTCATCTGCAGAGAGCCGAAATCAAAACATGGATTAACTAAAAAACGTTCAGAAATTAAATAAAAAAATAAGATTTTTTTTTAACTGAAAGTTATGAGCCACATTAAAACTTAAAATGAGAAGAAATTACCCCGTATATGAAAGGGGATGTTCCTCTTCAACGCCCTGCTCTTTACACTAAAGTTGTTACTGTTTTAAAAAGTAGAATTCAGAGAAAGAGTCAAACTTTAGCGTAAAAGCGGGGCGTTGAAGAGGGAACAGCCCCTTTCATATACGGGGTAATTTTTGCTCGTTAAATTTTAATGTCGCTCCTTACTTTCAGTTAAAAAAACTTGTTTTTTTTATTTAATCTTCATTAAGATCATTTGAACTTTTAGGGAATCCTCTTTTCGGAAAATAATGCAAATTTTTTCTGAGTTGTAGCTTTTGATGGGCAGCATTAAACTTAACAAATTTTAGTTTATATGGATTCAGTATAAAAGCCAATTCTTTTGATCTATCAATTGTGATCAAAATTCCCTTTTTTACAGCTTCGGTTACTTTTGGGACGAGTCGCTTTTTATATTTCTCTTCGTACCACGAACAGTGTGATGAAAAGAAAAGCCAGTTTATTCTCGTTGCATTAATTTATGATTCATTGGGCTTATAAAAATTTTCTTACTATCCCTGTTTACACCGAAGTTTTCATTTGTTTATTTTTAAATTGCAGTTGCCTCCCTAATAGATTGTTTTAAGCCATTTATGGTTGAAATTGAAGTTGGCTTGGCAAGCAAAACTAAGTGAGTTAGTTATTCAAAGCCATAGTGAGCCAAAGCAGTCAAAACATTCATTTTTGGTTTCTGACGCTCAATAATTGTTGGTACTTCTGTGTTAGCCCAACAATACTCAAGAAGTTTGCTCTGTTTGTATGAGAAAAAAAGGTCAACTGTCGACAATCGGTTATATCTTCTTCTCAATGAACAAAAAACTACTATGCTAGTATATCTGAATTGAATATTTATATATAGAGGTGGTTAGGGTGAACTATGTTAGGTATTTAATGCAATGGGTTCTGGGTGGCCTGGTTTCCATAATTATTTGTTGTAGTTTCCATGTTTTTGTTACCAAAGTCTTAAATTTTCATTATTTTCTGGTATATCAAACAGTTTGTGGTAATGAACTGTAGTAAGGAGCGACCCGGCTCAATAGTAACCAAAACTCTGAAAAACGGAAATTTGATACCAATAGCTACATAAAAAGAATCGCATTTTAAATATATACTTTTCATCAAGTTTAGTCCAACCCATCAAAAGTTACGAACCTGAGAAAATTATTTTAGAAAATAGGAGAAAACACCCCCCTAAAAGTCATAAAATCTTAACGAAAATCACACCATCCCATTCAGTGTATCATAGAACCCTGCTGTCGAAGTTTCAAGCCTCTATCTGCAAAAATATGGCATTTCGGATTTTTTGCCAGAAGGCAGAACACGGATGCGGGTTTATTTTTTATTTTTTTGCAGGGGTGATTGTATCGACCCAGTGGTCCTAGAATTTTGCGAGTGGGCTCATTCTATCGGAAATGAAAAGTCCTAGTGCCCTTTTTATATGACCAAAAAAACTGGAGGGCACCTTGGCCCTTCCCACGCCAATTATCTTCCCAAAGTCACCGGATCAAAATTCTGAGATAGCCATTTTTTTCAACATAGTCTAAAAACCTTATAACTATGTCTTTGGGGACGACTTACTCCCCCACAGTCCCTGTGGAAGGGGATACAAGTCACAAACTTTGACCAGTGCTTATATATAGTAAATGGTTATTATAGTAAGTGTACAGACGTTTTCTGGGGATTTTTTGGTTGAGGGGGGGGGGTTTGTTGAGAAGAGGGAGATATGCTGGGGAAACTTTTCCATGGAGGAATTTGTCATGGGCAAAGAAATTTTCCGTAAAGGGAGTGCAGGATTTTCTAGCATTATTTAAAAAAAAATAATGAAAAAATATATATGAAGAAGTTTTTTCAATTGAAAGTAAGGAGCGGCAGTAAAACTTAAAACGAACAGAAATGATTAAGCATATGAGGGGTTCACCTCCACCTAATACCTCGCTCTTTACGCTAAAGTACTTTTAGTAATTTCAACTATTTATTCTACAGCCTTTGTGATTCAAGGGTCATTCTTAAGGAATTGGGACAAAATTTAAGCTTTAGTATAAAGAACGAGGTACTGACGAGGGGTTTAACCCCCTCATATACGTAATAAAAACATACGAAAACAGAAGTTCGTTGCATAAGCTAATTCGTAAGTTACGTATATCTTTTGCTAATAAAAACGTTCGTAAAAAATTAATAGTTCTAGTTGCCTTTTTAAGTAATCGAAAAATTTAGGGTGCAACTAGATCTCCTCCCCCTCTCCTTTTTATCAAAATCATTCGATCAAGACCACGAGAAACCCATTTAACCAAAAAAATAAAAAATATGCAAATTTGGTTTTAATTATTCATCTGCGGAGAGCCAAAATCAAAACATTCATTAATTCAAAAACGTTCTGAAATTAAATTAAAAAACAAGTTTTTTTAACGGAAAATAAGGAGCGACATTAAAACTTAAAACGAACAGAAATTACTTCGTATATGAAAGGGGATGCTCCCTCCTCAACGCCCTGCTCTTTACACTAAAGTTTCATACTGTTTTAAAATGTAGAGTTGAGAGACAGTGTCAATTTTTAGCGTAAAGAGTGGGGCGTTGATGTTGAGCAGCCCCTTTCAAATACGAAGTAATTTTTGTTCGTTTTAAGTTTTAATGTCGCTCCTTACTCTCAGTTAAAAAACTTGTTTTTTCTATGTAATTTCATAAAGATTGACCTAGCTTCACTTCTTAAGTGTTGACGGGATACTCGTAAATTCCGAAATATTTACTCAAAGTGATAATTTTCTCCCAGCTGTTGACGGATTCTTCAAAAGTGAAATTTCCAACTGGAACACTGGTTTCTTCATTTCTTTCTTTCTTCATATTTATGAACTAAATTCATTTATCTTTGGGATAAATGAATCAAATCTTTCTACCATTACTCGGACCAGGTATGTGGTCCTTCAAAGATAATATCTTTTCTCTTATTTTAAATACGATTTATATACCCTACGTCTGTAAGCATCACTCTAGTTAAAACCGGTTTACCTGTAAATTGAATCGACGGTGACAAAATTTAGAATCAAGAAATGTATGGAATATATTAAGCCGAATATCAAACACTTCTTGGTAACGAACTGTAGTAAGGAGCGACCCGGCTCAATAGTAACCAAAACTCTAAAAAACGGAATTTTGATACCTCTAATAACATCAAAAGGATCGCATTTCAATGCCGATTTTAAATATAACTTTAATCTAGTTTATTCTTACCCCACAAAAGTTACGAGCCTGAGAAAATTTACCTTATTTTAGGAAATAGGAGAAAACGCCCCCTTAAAAGTCATAGAATCTTAACAAAAACCACATCATCAGATGCAGTGTATCAGAGAACCCTACTGTAAAGGTTTCAAGCTCGACCCAGTCGTCCTAGAATTTTGCAAGAGGGCTGATTCTAACGGAAATGAAAAGTTCTAGTGTCCTTTTTAAGTTACCAAAACAATTGGAGGGCAATTAGGCCCCCTCCCACGCTCATTTTGTTCCCAATGTCGTCGGATCAAAATTCTGAGATAGCCATTTTTTCAACATAGTGGAAAAACCTTGTAACTATGTCTTTGGGGACGGCTTATTCTCCCACAGTCCCTGTGGGAGGGGCTGCAAGTTACAAACTTTGACCGGTGTTTACATATACTAATGGTTATTGGGAAGTGTAGAGACGTTTTTAGGTGGAATTTTTTGTTGGGGGAGGGGTTAAGAAGAGGGAGTTATGTGAGGGAGCTTTCCATGGAGAAATTTTTCATGGGGGAAGAAAATTTCCATGAAGGGGGCGCAGGATTTTCTAGTATAATTTAAAAAACAATGAAAAAATAAATATAAAATTTTTTTTCAACTGAAAGTAAGGAGCAGCATTGAAACTTAAAACAAACAAAACATATTACGTATATAAGGGGTTCACCTTCTCCTAATACCTCACTCTTTACGCTAAAGTATTTTTAGTAATTTCAACTATTTATTCTACGGCTTTTGTGATTCAGGGGTCATTGTTTAGGAGTTGGGACAAAATTTAAGCTTTAGTGTAAAGAGCGAGGTATTGACGAGTGGGCGAACCCCCTCATATACGTAATAAAAGTATAAGAATATTGAAGTTCGTTACGTAAGCTAGTTCGTAAGTTACGTATATCTTTTACTAATGAAAACGTTAATAAGAAACTAAAAGTTTCAGTTGCCTTTCCTACCCTCCCACTCCTTTTTTTCAAAATCTTTCGATCAAAACTATGAGAAAGCCATTTAGCAAAAAATAGGAATACAAATTTCGTTTTAATTATTCACCTGCAGACAGCCGAAATCACAACATGCATTAACTCAAAAATGTTCAGAAATTAATTTTAAAAAAATAAGTTTTTTAACTGAAAGTAAGGCTGCTCCTGACTTTTAAACTGAAAGTTTAAAACTTAAAAAAGAACAGATATTACTCCGTATATGAAAGGGGCTGCTCCCTCCTCAACGCCCCGCTCTTTCCGCTAAATTTTTTACTGTTTTAAAAATTAGAGTCAAGAGAAAGAGTCAAACTTTAGCTCAAAGAACGAGGCGTTGTGGAGGGAACAGCCCCTTTCATATACGGAGTAATTTCTGTTCGTTGTAAGTTTGAATCTCGCTTCTTACTTTCAGGTAAAAGACATGTTTTTTTTATTTAATAAGTAGCCTACCAAGGACTGATATTGGTAACGCTATAGATTTGCAGCTCATCAGAAGGAAAACTAAACGAGTAGTGTCTTTAAATTAGGCTATCTTCTTTGTCTTGAAATTCATTTATGTGACAATCAACTCCCCTTTAAATAATATGGAAGAAAGTATACTATCAAAAACTAATTTAGAATTATAAATGAAGATATTAGCCTATAAATGGGGCTATAGTGAAGGAAACATGTTGGGAAAATAATTCATACTCCATTATATGCAAAATAATTTCAGTTAAGACATTTGATGACTCTTCCACTATATTATACCCTAACTAGAGCCGTTCCTAGGGGGTGGACCATGGCAGTTAGTCTAGGTGTCGTGGCTGATAAATTACCCATTTTGATCCAATTTTTCACTTTGATTTGGCTTTATTGCTTATATTTGAGTCGGGAGGTGGCACTGCAATTGCTTTTCCCAGGCACAACCAGCACCATCCTTTTTCTAACGTGCAAATATATTGTGTAAATTATAGCCTATATTTTTCATGAATTTTGCCATCATTCGCTCCTATTTCAACCCGTGTACTCGTACATATATGGTGCTTTTTTATCCGACTTAATTTTATTGACTCAACGTGGATTTTGTCACAGAGTGCAGTTCAAGTATTTTTTTTTTTTTTTATCTTATTAGAAAACCTTGGTCAAACAGTTCTTGGTGATGAACAGTAAGTAAGGATCGACCTGGCTCAATAATAATCCGAAAATCTAATGAAAACTCTAATAGCAAAAGAATCGAATTTTAATGCTGGTTTCAAATATGCAGTTTAGTCTTACCAATCAAAGGTTATCAGTCTGAGAAAATCTGCCTGATTTTCAAAAAAAAAACATCCTAAAGTAACATAATCTCGCATTCAGCGTATCAGAGAACCCTACTGTAATGGTTCCAAGCTGCTATCTGAAAAAATTTAGTATTTTGTATTTTTGGCCAGAAGAAAGATAACGGATGAGTGTTTATTTATTTTTTTCCCAGGGGTGTTTCGTATTGGCCCAGTAGTCCTAAAATCAGAGGCGCCATTTGGGGGGGGGGTCAGGGGTGGGAAAATGCCCACCCCAGATTTTCCAGGGGGCCCAAGCATCCACCACAAAGGGCCCTTTTCCGGCCAAAATTATCCATTATGTCCAACATAATCCATTCTATTCAAATGATTTGAAATAACTGCACGCCTATTAGCGAAAGAGCGTAATTACCTGACGACCCTTGGGGTAATTACGCTATTTGCTTTTTAATTATTGTAAACTTTGAAAGTAGGTTAAATTCTTAATAAAAGTCTCAAGTTCTGTCAAATGCCCCATGCCCACCCCAAGATTTGGCCCAAATGGCGCCTCTGCCTAAAATATCTTGAGAGGGCTCATTCAAACGGAAATTAAAAATTATAGTGCCATTTTCAAGTGACCAAACAAATTGGAAGGCAACTAGACCCTTCCCACGCCCTTTTTTCTCAAAATCGTCCGAACTAAATTTTGAGATAGCCATTTGTCAGCATAGTTGGAAGGCCGAATAAATATGCTTTTGGAGATATCATGACCCCCAGAGCCCGTGGGAAAAGGTCTAAGTTACAAACTTTGCCCATTGTTTACGCATAGGTTTTGTTATTGGGAAGTATGCATACATTTTTCTGGGGCAGTGAATTTCTTGCTGATGGAATTTGCCACGAGGATAATTTTCAATGGAGAGGGAAGTTTTCAGGGGGTGAATTTTTCAGTAAAAAGTTTACACTAGGGGAATTGGCCAAAATTCCTAGGGGAATTGGGCAAAATTCTCATTGCCGACTCAGTCCTATGTTTGGATTTGTTAAGGGTAATTGCCCGGGGCAAATTTTCACCAGGATTGGATTGTCTAGAGAATAAATCCGTGGGGAGAAGGGATTTATCCGTGGAAGTGTTGCCCGATTTCCTGGCATTACTTTAAAAACGATCAGAAATTAAAAAAAAATAACTGAAAGTGAGAGTAACATTAAAACTTGAAACGAACAGAAATTATTACGTATATGAGGGGGGTTGCTCCTCTTCAACATCTCGCTCGTTTAGCTGAAGTTTGAATTCTATCCCAATTCTTTAAGAACGACTCCGGAAACACTGTTCAAGTAGAAAATAAATTTTTTAAGCACTAAAAACTTCAGAGTAGAGAGTTGAGGAGAACGACCACCTCATATACGTAATAATTTCTGTTCATTTAATGGTGTTCCTGAATTTTAGTTGGAAAAAACTTTTTAATTTATATTTCGCTGAAAGTTGAACCTGCGAGCAAAATGTCGACGAGAAGGCGACCAAAAAATGGGTAAACCTACAAAATCAGCAAAGTTTGTGCATACCCTGGAACTACATCTGGACCTACTGAGGGATGAAGGAAGGTACATTCGGTTGGAATCAGCGTTAAAATGCCCATCGACTCTCACCTTTTTTGTGACTTAGCTAACGAATTTATCTGGAAAAGTACGATTTTACCGAATACATAATTTTTTTTAACCTTCAATATAATGCATTATTTGTATTCTTTATGCTAAAAATGGGCCTTGGGGATTGGCCCGTGGGTTGATGGGAAATACATTTCAAGATTATTAACGCAATATGGACTATGCTATGCTTTAAGGCCACTTTATTCTCGGCAATTTTGGGTATTGAAAATTCTCGAGTTACGGTGGGATAATTTAAAGACAACGGAAACCAGAATAACCAAGTATTGACTAATATTGAAAAAAACCCGAAAATCTAGTAAACAAATTGAAAACTTTCTTACTTTACAAAAGAATGAAGTGATTGCTGTCATTGAATTTGTTGAAATAAGAACTTGGTTTTGGTAAAAAGACGTCCCGAGGTGCCAATTAGAGGTGTGGGGGGGGATAATTTCTCTCCTGAACTTATAAGACAACGGTTCTTTTGTATCAGGCAGTATACATTCGAGAGGCGAAACTAGGTTAATCGTAATGGAATATAACCTTCATGTAACCTTTAGTTTATACCGTAATGTAATTCGGCTACATAGTTGCACATTAGGGGGGGTGTGTGTAAAATATTTGGACAGAGTTCTCAACTTGACCACCCCTCCCCCCTAATGTGCAAATATATAGCCAAGGAAAACGATTAGAAATAAAAGTTTTTAAATATAAAACATCCCAAGGAAAATTTTCCAGGCTGAGCCGTCTGCAAGAAATTTTAAGAGGGGAAGAAATTTCAGCGAGGAATGGTTTGTTGTTAGAAGGGAATATTTTATGAAGAGTGAGCCAGATATAACGATATTATTTGAAAAAAAAAATCAGAAATTAAAATAAGAAAACAAGTTTTTCAACTGAAAGTAGCCCAAGGAGCAACATTAAAATCAAAACGAACAAAATTATTTCGTTTATCAGGGAGTGTCCCCCTCCTCAACGCTTTACTCTTTATGTTAAAGCTTGACTGTTTGTCTCAATTGTTTAAGAACAACTACTGAAACACAGGGGTCGTTTATTTAGAATAAGAAGTTTTTTTTTTAAGGGCTTGAAAGTTTTTAGCGTAATGAGCAAAATGCTAAGGAGGAGGCAACCACTTCATTTGCAAAAGAATTTCTGTTCATTTTGAGTTTTACGGTTGCTCCTTACTTTCAGTTAAAAAACACTTGTTTATTTATTAATTATCTAATCAAATGACCATTGTGTTTCAGGAGTCATTCTTAAATAATTGGAACACAAAGTCAAACTTTAGCATTAAGAACTTGGTATCGAGGAGGGGGAAATTCCCGTCATGTAAGGAAGAGTCTCTGTTCGTTTTATGTATTTATCCTTACTTTCATTTGCAAAAACTTGTTTTTTTTTATTATTTTCATGTACCTGAACATGTTTTGTTCAGGAAATTGGAGCCTCTTGGGAGGGTGTAAAGAGGAAGGCTTTGAATAGATGGAGGAGGATCGTTTGTAACTGTCCTATCCTCAGGTGGATTGGTGCTACGGTGAGTTGTTAGTAGTAATAGTAATTTTAATATGGTTGGCGCTGTTCTCCCGTGTAGAATTTTGCACAGGCTATATTATGGAGTGGGTAATGTATGAATATGTATTGGAGGCGGCAGGGCGGGGTCTCAGGTGCTTGAGCCTCAAACAGACCCAGCTTATTGATTTATTATTATTCTATAATATTTGAATTCTCTTTACAGCTACAAAAGTTTGTCATCCTCTCACCCAAACATCTGTCCAAAGACCAAAAATTTTCAGAAAAAAGAATATTCTGAATTGTATTCTTGTTCAGGATCTCAGTAAATGTTCCTCAAGTGGCCTAGGGAGGCGTCTTACGACAGATTAAATAAAAAAAGTTTTTTTTTAACGGAAAGTAAGGAGCGACATTAAAACTTAAAACGAACAGAAATTACTTCGTATCTGAAAGGGGCTGCTTCCTCCTCAACGCCCCGCTCTTTACGCTAAAGTCTGACTCTTTCTCTTAACTCTACTTTTTAAAACAGTAAAAAACTCTAGTGTAAAGAGCGGGGCGTTGACGAGGAAGCAGCCCCTTTCACATACGAACTAATTTCTGTTCGTTTT
The DNA here is from genome assembly GCF_032884065.1 of Artemia franciscana. Classification (NCBI taxonomy): domain Eukaryota; kingdom Metazoa; phylum Arthropoda; class Branchiopoda; order Anostraca; family Artemiidae; genus Artemia; species Artemia franciscana. The sequence goes on from NC_088875.1 coordinate 37,268,158, forward strand.
AAGTTTTAATGTCGCTCCTTACTTTCCGTTAAAAAAAACTTGTTTTTTTTTTTATTTCTGAACGTTTTAATCAATGCATGTTTTGATTTTGGCTCTCCGCAGATGAATAATTAAAACAAAATTTGCATTTTTTTTTTGTTAAATGGCTTTCTCATAGTTTTGATCGAATGATTTTGAGAAGAAAAGGAGCGGGGGAGCAGGCCTAGTTGCCCTCCGATTTCTTGATTACTTGGAAAGGCAACTGAAAATTTTAATTTTTTACGCATGTTTTATTAGTAAAAGATATACTTAACTTATAAATTAGCTTACGTAATGAACTTCTTTATTCTCATTTTTTTATTACGTATATAAGGGGGTTCACCCCCTCGTCAGTACCTCGCTCTTTACACTAAAGCTTAAATTTTTTCCCAATTTCTTTAGAATGACCCCTGAATCACAAAAGCCGTAGAATAAATAGTTGAAGTTACTAAACATACTTTAGCGTAAAGAGCGAGGTATTAGAAGGAGGTGAGCCCATCATATGCGTAATAATTTCTGTTCGACTTAAGTTTTGATTCTGCTCCTTACTTTCAGTAAAAAACTTTTTCATATTTATTTTTTCATTGTATTTTTTAATAATGCTGGAAAATCCTGTGCTCCCTTCATGGAAATTTTCTTCCCCCATGATAAATTCCTCAAAGGAAAGTTCACCCAATATATCACCCTCTTCTCACCCCCCCCAAACCAAAAATCCCCCTGAAAACGTCTGTACGCTTTCAAATAATCATTTCTATATGTAAGCACTGGTCAAAGCTTGTAACATGTAGTCTCTCCCACGGGGACTGTGGGGGAGTAAGTCGTTCCCAAAGACATAATTATAAGGTTTTTCGACTACGTTGAATAAAATGGCTATCTCAGAATTCTGATCCGGTGACTTTGGGAATATAAATAGCGTGGGAGGGGGCCTAGGTGCCCTCAAATTTTTTCGGTCTCTTAAAAAGGGCACTAGAACTTCTCATTTCAGTTAGAATGAGTCCTCTCGCAAGATTTTAGGACCACTGGGTCGATACGATCACCCCTGGGAAAAAAAACAAACAAATAAACACGCATCCGTGATCTGCCTTCTGGCAAAAAATACAAAATTCCACATTTTCGTAGATATTAGCTTGAAACTTCTACAATTGTGTTCCAAGATACGCTGAATCTGATGGTGTGATTTTCGTTAAGATTTTATGACTGTTAGGGGTTATTTCGCCCTATCTTCTAAAATAAGGCAAATTTTCTCAGGCTCGTAACTTTTGATGGGTAAGATTAAACTTAATGAAACTTATATATTTAAAATCAGCATTAAAATGCGATTCTTTTGATGTAGCTATTGGTATTAAAATTCCATTTTTTAGAGTTTTGGTTACTATTGAGCCGGGTCGCTCCGTAGTACAGTTCGTTGCCATGAACTGTTTGATTAACAGTAATTGGAGCCCTTTCTTTTAAATCGTTACTTTTCTTTTTGTCGATTGTTTTTAATTTTCTCGTATTTATTCAGAATAAAAGAGAAAGAGGGTAGACTGGACATTCTTAAAAAAAACAAAAAAAAACACGAGAACAGGAGCACCTTATTTCTCACTTTCATAATTTGATAATTGTTCAAAGGTTTTCTAGAGAGGGAGAGAGGCGGTGCATCTCTCATCTCAAAATAATTATAGCAAAGTAATTATAGTTAACATATTTTGCATTCAGCCTTGCTATACTTTAATTCCCCCCCCCCTTAATTTGCAGATATAGCCCCAAGTTTATATTTTCAATGCATTCTGCAACCGTAACTTATTTTTCCAGTAATGTTTCGTCACAGTTCATTTAATTTACAGGAAGATTTGCGGATTGAAATAAGAAGCACTAATAGCTAGAATAGCTGGAATATATATAATTTGGGTTATATACTCGCATATCAGGAGGGGGGGGGGTAAAGTAAAGTAGGGCTTCATGTAAGGTGTGCTAACTATGCTTATTCTGCATATTATGATGTAAGAATTGTTTTCTTAACATGTTTCCTTCTCTCCAGTTAGTTCTCTAGGTGCTGCGGTGAGTTGTTAGTAGTAGTGATAACTTTAATATGGTCGGCTAAAGTCCCTAAAATGAGTTAAATATCCCTAAAATACATCCTAACTAAATTAAAAAAATCATTTTACGTTTCCTTATTTTTTTTTCATATTAAAAAAAGCCCATCAGACTAACCGTGTTTCAAACAATAAGTTGTAGGAAAATTTGTTTTTTTTTTACAGCTTTAAAGTGTTACAGTGAGAAAAAAGCTGATGGCTAGGAGACCTGCTGCGAATGGAAGATGGCGGATATTCACAGATTCTCCTTTTTGGTCAATCATCCGGGGCCTAACGTAAAGCAGGCCACCCTCAATTTAATTAGGGGAGGTCATATGGAAGAATTTAAGGGAAATTAGAAATTTTTGGATGGGAGTAAAGAGGGAGGCCTCAGATATGCTGGTACAGAAGAGGAGCATGCCGAGCTATGTTGGTGTTCGGCAGCCTGGTGCTAGAGTGAGTTTAAGTACATGTAAAGAATCCACAAAAAGTAGTGATCAAAACGGATTCTCACCTAACAGTCTCCCTTATTTTTAATTATAATCCTAAATCAAATTAAAGTCAAAAAGGCTAAAGTCAAATTAAGTGCTAGTTTTCTATAGTCCTAGAAACATAGGGAAACATAATAAGTTGGTTTATTTGTACTAGTTTTATGGATATATATTAGATACGCTATGAAGCAATAATTTTTGTCCGTTTTAAGCTTCAACTTCGCTCTTTACTTCCCTCGGAAACTCTTTATTTAAATTTTTTTTTTTTTTACTTAGACAGCGCTATTGTGCTGCCTATGACTTTTGTTTAGATTTAATATGGTTCGCTGATGTCAAACCTATTTATTAATATAGATCGTTGAACCCAGGAACAAACAAATTTAATAAAGAATTGAATAATATTCCAATAAATCAAGTATATTAAAACTTTAGCACAACAAATTAAATCTTACAGTATAAATCCATTAAAAATTACGAGCAAATGAATAGCGCGATACCCTGGGATATTAGAGTAGAGCTTAGATCAATTATGTGATTGAATATGTTGTGTTGGGCGTGGGGGTTTGGGGAAATAGGGACATGTACTGCAGCACTAGTGGTGAATTTGGCTGAAAAATCCGTGTGTATACAACATTCACCTTCGCCCACCCCAAAGCTTGTTTATGCTATACAACTGCAGCACATACCCTGCAGCAGCTCATTGCTGACAATTTTAGTAAAAGTCAAGCACCAAGATCTACGATGGCTTAATTTTTATGACGCATTGCGCAATGCTTTTAAATTCACTAAGTAACGATTTGTTAAATAATTACTTTTCTTCACTACTGCTTGAATAGCGCCTACTTCAATAGTGCCCCTCCCCTCGTCAATAAAAATACCGTAGCTAAGCCCCAATCCAAAACAGAAGACATTTTTAGAAGGGAAATCCCCGAAGTGGAAACACATTGCTTATTAGCTACAAATAAACAGGTTCGACAGGGTATGTGTGAAAATATATGTGCGTGCGCGTCAGACTCTGGCCTCTTTCCAACATGAATTCTCTTCATATCTTGGTTTGTTCTTGCTAGGTGAAGGTCAGTCAATATAAATGATATTATTTTTTATATTTATATATGTGAGTTTCTGTTTTGTTTTCTTCTTTTGAGTATTGAAATAGGAATAAACGCAGTTTTGGGTCGTAGTCAAAAGACTGATATTGGCGGGAATGTTTATATTAACGGACTATTCAGGTAGCTAAGAAACAAACATGTCTCCATAGGACTGTTGGAATACCAATGGTAAAATTCTAGTTAATTGACTTCTTGCTATTTCAGAAAAGGTTTAGGTTAGGAAAATGAAACTTTCAGGGATGGGTCTACAGGCTAAAGTATGTCCCGGGAAGGTATTTTAAAGTACCCACCTCCACTCCTTCTCTCTCTAGAGGGCCCTAAAATTTGCTTACATGATAGGTCTATACCTATTGAAATTTAGACAAAACAACATTTTACCTTAATTTTCAGTTACTAGTTGCTTTTTCTCTGCCTTTAGTTCTGAAAATGCAATCCCTGTTATTTGAGTAGAATTTTGAGCCATATCAATGTTTTGTTTTCAAAATTTAGGAAATGTATTTGCATATCTTTAAAACCTTATAAAATGGAATTGAGCAAAGTTATGAAGCTGAAAACAATTTTGTTGTACTTCAATTAAGCAGAAGTTCTATTTTGTAAGGTTTCACTTTTATAACACACATATTTTTAAAGGTCATCAAAGGTCAGGGCCCTCTTGAGGGAGAAGGAGTGGAGGTAGTTGCTTCAAAATACCTCCCCGGGACATACTTTGGTCTGTAGGTTCATCTCTGAAAGTTTCATTTTCCTAACCTAAACCCTTTCTGAGATTGCAAGAAGTCAATTAACTAGAATTTTACCCGGAAACAATTCATACTTCATAATATGGTGAAAATTTTAGTTAGTACATTTAAAGGTGTTTCCACTGTACTTTGCCCTAACCAGAACCATCCAAAGGTGGTGGGGCAACTGGCTCAGTTGCTCCGAGTGCCATGGCTTAGAGGGCGGTGCTGCTGGGAATTTGATCATTTGACCTAATATTTCATATAGATGCGGCTTTATTTTTTCTTATTTTTGAATTGGGAAGAAGGGAGAGGGAACGTTAATTAATTTTTCCCCGGCACCATCAACCCTAGGAATAGCTCTGCCCCCTCTTTTCCCTAATGTGCAAATATTTAGCGTAAATTAGCCTATAGCCTGGGCAATTGCCTAGAGAAGAACTCTTGCTTGATATACTTAAACCTACCCTAAGTATAGCAGTCTTGCTATACTTAAACCTACCCTTCCTCTAATGTGCAAATATAGCCCAAACTTGGTATTTTCAATGCATTGTGCCACTCATAACTTGCTTCTCTAGCATTTGTTTTGTCACAGTTGGATTCATTAAGACAGTTGGATTCAAAGAAGGTATACGGGTTGAAACAAAAGACGCATTGCGAGAATAGCTGGAGAATATATCATTTCGGCTGTATATTTGCACATCAGGGGGGTGGGAGGGGGTCTGGGGGTAAAGTATAGCGAGGCTGCATGCAAGATGTGTTAACTATGCTTACTCTGCATATTATGAAGTAGGAATTGTTTTCGGAACATGTATCCGTCTCTCCAGTTAGTTTTTCAGGGAAGTATCCCTTGGGTATTTCCCATGTATTTTGCCAAGATTTGCTCCTGTTTCAACCCCTTTACTCATAAATCTATGGTGCTTTATCATCCGGCACTATTTGTTTTACTCGACGTGCATTTGGTCACAGAGTACACTAAGTATTTTATTTTATAATAGAAAACCCTGATTGAATGTTTGTTAAATATTGAGCAGTCCACATTCCTAACCTACGAATAAAGTGCTGTCCGGATATATGAATCCTTTTTTGTCACAAATCCAATATGGACCCTCAAAGATAATTAAATTAAAAAAACAAACAAGTTTTTCAACTGAAAATAAAGAGCAACGTTAAAACTTAAAGTGAATAGAGATTATTATGCATATGAGGCTGGTTGCCCCCCCTCAACACCTCAGTCTTTAAGCTAAAGTTTTGAAGTACTTTTGAAAAAGCTTCTTATTGTTCTAGTTAAACGAACCTATTGTTTCATGAGTCATTCTTAAAGAATTGGGACAAAATTTAAACTTTAGCGTTGAGGAGGGGACAATCCCCTTCATATGCGTAATAATTTCTGTTCGTTTCAAGTTTAAGTGTTGATCCTTACTTTCAGTTTAAAAAACTTGTTTTTTATTTAATTTCTGATCGTTGTTTAAATAATACCAGGAAATGTGGCTCCACGTCCATGAAAACATCCTCCTCCCTACGGATATATCCTGTAGACAATTCCATCCTGGCGAAAACTTCCCCGGACCACTACCCTTAAGATCTCTTCGCATAAAATTGAGTCAGCAAAGATAAAGCAAGCCATAAGAAAAATGTCTTATAGGAATTCTGGCAAAATCCTCCAGTGTAAAATTTCCACTGAAAATTCACCCACTGGCAACTTCCTTCCCCATGAAAAATTATCCCTGTGGAAAATTCCAAGCAGAAAATTTGTCCCCCAACCCGGAAAGTATATATATACTTCCTAATAACAAATACTATATTTAGACAATGGGCAAATCTTATAACTTAAAGACCCACCCCCAGGGATTGTGATGGGTCGTGTTCAGAAGTCGATTTTTTGGAAACATCTGTTGGTATCAAAATTCCATTTTCAAAGTTTTGTTTACTATTGAGCCTGGTCGCTCCTTACTTACAGCTCGTTACCACGATATTTTAGATATGGTTTGTACTCTGTTAGAGTCACCCTTGTTAAAACCGGCATATCTGTAAATTGAATCGACAGTGACAAAATAGAGAATCAATAAATGCATGGGAAAAATATTGCCTAATGTGGGCTATATATTTAGGCAATATTAGAAAGGTAAGATTAAGTTTGGTAGGGTATAAAAGCCTACTGTTATTACCGTGAAAATGAAACGTCAGAAGTGGGAACGCTATATATATATATATATATATATATATCATGAAAAGAGAAATCACCAATGCAACAGCACAAACACAAAAAAAAAGAAAAAAGAGAGAGACAGAAGGAGAAAAGGAAGACTGTTTTCCTAAACTAGTGATTAATATAGACAAGCACTTGAACGAGGCCTTAACACTACTCATCCATACAATCACATAGGTCAAACAGCATAGCCACACACAATCAACCATAAAGAATAATCCATGGACAGGCAGTCATGTCGTCAATAAGTATAAGTCGTCATTTACCAAACAATAGAAAAAATAATATAGACAAATAATTCAGAGGCAACACCCAACATAAGGGCGCATCAGGAGAATACACTGGCCTATATAGGGTTTCGCCTCTCTAAATTCTCTACCCAGCACAGTGTTGTGGCTACCACAGAATATCCATGGCATCCCCGCGTCAGGTATCACCCCCAAAATACATGCCTATGAAAGAAAAAAAAAAAAAAAACAGCAAATGTAAAACAACCAAGTAAAACCAAAACAAACTTATCCTGTTAATATATCCCTCCCTTTAGCAACAATAGGTAAACTAAATATTATAAATTTTACCAAATCACAAATATTAACACATTGCAAAAAACCTGAATAAACTAAACAATTATAGAATTCATCTTTACCATGTGGCTAATTTTTAAGAAAATCCGCTCAATTAGAAACACAATTCAAAATAAATGGCGCTGCAACAACATTTCTCGAACCTCCGAAATTAGTTGAAAATTTCTTTAAGTATTTCTAGATAATTCTTTTGATATTTATTTAAAAGTTCGTTATAATGAAAACTAAACTTTTTAAATTGCCAAGTTAATTTATTTGCAGAAAAACCTCGCGATATCAATTTTTGGCTTAAGATTTTACATCTATTTTTAAAATCAATATAATTACTACAAATCCTTGCATAACGAAGTAGCTGTGAGAAAAACGCTGAATATGTGATATTTGAGTGTATATTACTTTCAGGGAATGGGAAACTAATCACTTCAAAATCAAAATCATCCGTTTTATTATACATTTTAAAACTTAATTTATTATTATCACAAATATTAATATTTAAATCTAAGAAATGATCTTCATGACCAGCGCCATGACTAGGCTCAAGAATAAGCTCTGATGGATATATATTTTTAGAAATATCAATGAAATCCTTACAATTTAAGACCAAAATATCATCTAAATATCTTTTATTATTTGACAAAGCATGTTTTAAATTAATTGGATTATTCTTATCCATCATATATTTATATTCTAGTTGACTTAAAAACAAGTCAGCTATAAATGGGCTGGCATTCCCCCCCATGGGAATTCCCACAATTTGCTTGTACAAATCACCCCCAAATCTTATATAAGTATTGTATAAAACAAATTCTAATAACTCAAAAATCATATCCAAGCTGTAACATCTAAGTGAACTGTAGTATTAAAGCAATTTGTCCATATAGCTTTTTTATTATAAATGTCTATTTTTAAGAACCTTTTACTAGATAAGAGGAAAGATTTCTTGATAACAGTTTTTAAATTATCAAACACTACATTAAGTGATAAATTAGTATACATTGTCGCAAAATCGAAAGACTCAATTCTTTTAGCTGAAACCATTGTTAAAGAATCTATCACCTGCAGTGAATTATTAACACTCCAATATGGATTAAAATTCGAAAATTTTTTAATACCAGAACAATAGGTTTTAAGTTTATTTACAATTTCCTTTAAAATTAAAGAGAGGTCAGTAGCAGCAATGCGGGTTGGACATTTAGCTGCTACAGCAGTAAACCGTGGTTTAGGGGGATTCTTATGAAATTTTACAGTCCAATTTAGGAAAGGGAACTTTTTATCATTGTCATTTATTTTAATATTAAAATTTTTAAAAAGTATTTTTTCAGTCTTTTCAATTAAATTCTCATATATATATATATATATATATATATATATATATATATATATATATATATATACCTGTGCATATATATATGTGCATAATATATATATATATATATATATATATATATATATATATATATATATATATATATATATATAGAACTAGACCTGTGCATTCTTTTGATTGCTTTATTTGTTTTTAGTTTTGTAGTAAAAGTTTCCTTTAGGCTACTTTTGATTTTTATAAATTTATCGTGGAAAGAGAAAATGTCTTCAAAAAGTATTAAAAAATTTCATAAAATCAATTGCCAACTTAACTCAGTCTCCCACTTAAATCGTTGAAGTATGGTTATGTGTGATTTCAAGGCTTCTTCACTCTCAGTGAGTTTTGTATTAACAGTTCTCGAGATACGGTAGGATAAATTAAAGAATATGTAAACCACTATAATCAAGAATGCAGAATTTTTCTTGAGAATTCGCAATCGTCAGCGCACTAGGCTACTATCGAAATGAAAACAGAAAAAATTTCTACAAAACATGGGTCAATTTCTGGCCTTTCTTTCGCCATAGGCAAAATCTTGATTATTGCCTCTCCCCTCCCCGTCTCTCAAAAATTTTCCAGACCAAATTTTAGACCCTAGTGCAACTGAACCCTCGTGCCACTGAACCACCGTACTCAGTTTTCCAAAATCCTACAAATTTGAAGCAATAGGCCTATAATTGGGTAAAACACAAACTAGAATCTTGCTTGTTAAACTTCGTTGGAATTGTTTGTTTTTTAAAGTGATGATAGAAAAGCCTGTCAAGATGATGTACAAAAAAGCTGTTTTTTTTTGTCACAAAAACAAAGAAAATTGGACGTCACAAACCATTAAAGTCAGATTTATTTCTTCTTTATATGTTTGTTTATGCTTTATGTCTTCGCCCTGTTACTGTCGGAAAATACAACCTCCCCCTTAAAATACCCCCGTGGAAAATGCCCATCACCCCCCCCCCTCTGCGGCTGGTTTGTTTCCAGTCACTTTTGATTTACAAGAAAGGACTAGAGATCTCAATTACTGATAGAATGAGCATCCTCCAAAGTTTCTAAAACCATGAAGCAGAGGTGGGAATTAGCAAGGGGCAGCCCCCTCCTACATGGAATGAGTTCTGCTCATTAAGAAGTGTAATGTCACTCTTTACTCTCATAATAACAGCGGAAACCAGAAATATTCCCAGAAATCAAGAGATTAAATATCAGTTTCACTGAAGGTCTTTTCTCACTTCCCACAAAAAATATACCCCCAAACAAACGTCATAGATATAGCCCTGGGGTTTTTATATCAATATCTACCTTCACTCTCCCACCGTCTCTCCCTTAGAACTAATTCTGTGTTTAACTCTACCATACACTGTGAAATCTGTGATCAACAAATATTTTGACTAGTTTTGGAGGGATGGAGATGCCTCAAAGGGCGCAGTTTAATACCAACACATCGAAACTCTCATTGGGCCTTCAAATGAATTTAGAATCAGTTCTAAGAAAGAAACAAGAGGAGAGTGGCGGTAGAAATTGATTTGTAATCCCCAGGACCTTATTCAGGACTTTTGTTTGTTTTCTTTCTCCGAGGGAGGGGAACAAAACTTTAAAAACACATCAAAAATGTGAAATTTATATTTAATCCCTCTTAGTTTCTGGGAATATATCTGGTCTACACTTTTACTATGAAAGTAAAGAGCACCATAAACATCAATAAGAACATAACTTATTCTGTATAAGAGGGAAACTGCTCCTTCCCCACCTCTGCCTTTTGGTCATGGAAACTTCGGAGGATGCTCGTTGGATTAGAAACTGAGAAGGGAGAGAACCCTTTTGTATAAGTTTCAAGTTCCAATATACTAAAATTTTGAATTTTACATTTTTTGGCAGATAAAAGATTGATGGGCAGCTAACCTCACTCGCCCTCTTTACGTTAATTTCTACTTTTCTACGTTAATTTTTTTTGCAGAGCTTTAAGAAAGTTTATTATTCTAATAAAACAAACGTTATTCTTAAATAACGGAACAAAACTTCAAATTTTAGCTTAAAGGGCATGGTATTGAGGAGGTGGCAACCCTATTCATATACAGAATAGCTTCTGTTCGTTTTATGGTTTTATGCTACTCCGTACTTTCAGTTTAATAATCTTTATTTTTATTTATTTTTTATTTTCATCTACCTGGTCGTATTTTGTTATGAAGTTTTATAGGGACGGTACAGTCTATCCCATATAGAATTATGCACATATTATGGGATTGGTGATGTCGGGGTATTGGAGGTGGAGGGGGAATTCCTGGTGCTTGACCCTCATACGATCCCAGTTTGATGATTTACTATCATTCTATAATATCTGAATTCTCTTTATAGCTTCAAAAGTTTGTCATCTTACCATTTAAACATCTATCCAAAGAGCATGCTTCCATTCCATCCATCCAAAGGACCAAAGAAAGGGTAGGTTGTTCCCGAGTTGCCTAGGATGGGGTCTTAAGAGGGATTGACAGGTAATCGGAACTCCTTTTTTATTGTTACTTTTCTTTTTTTCGATATATTGAAAATTTGGAAAAAGACTGCAATGATTAAAAAAGCTATTTTACCAGCAAAATTGACAGGCCAGGAGCAGCACCATCATGCCTGATTTATTTTGTCGTATTTGTTTTTGATGGTCAAGGTCAGAAAATGAGGTAAACTAGAAATTCCTAAGACCAGAAAAACCTTATTTCTCATTTTCATACTTCGATAATTGTTCAGAGATACTAGAAAGAAGGGGAGGGGGGATTTGGCATCCCTGACCGAAACCGATGGAGCTCATTTAAAGATAATTACCTCCTCAAGTGAGTGAAATACCTCTAAAACAGGTATAAGCTAAGAAAAATGATTTTACATACCCTTTATAATTTTTTTTATTAAAAGAAACCCCATCAGGCTAAGCATCTTTCAAACAATAAGCTATTGGAAAAATTGGCACTCACAGATTCTCCTTTTCAGCCAATCATCTGGGGCCAAACGGAAAGCAAATTGTCCCCAAATTAGGCGGAGAAGGTAAGGAAGGATTTAAGGAAAATTAAAAATTTTTTGGGAAGTGTAAAGAGGGAGGCTTTAGATATGTTGATACGGAGGAGGAGCATGCTTAGCTGTGTTAGTGTTAGGCAGCTTGATGCTGGAGCAAGTTTTAATATATTGAAAGAAGAGGTCACCAATGCAATAGCACAAACACAGAAATAAACATAATAAACTTACACCATAAAAAAATTAAACCATATAAACAAAAAAGAAACACAGCAGGAGAAAGGACGACTGTTTTCTTACTTCAGTTATTAATATAAATCAGTACTTGAGTGAGGCCTTAACCCTACTCATCCATCCAATTACATAGGTCAAACAACATAGCCATACACAATCAACCGTAAAGAATAATCCATGGACAGGCAGTCGTGCTAAGAATCAGCTTTTTCAGTCTTTTGCAAGCTTTGGTGGTAAAAGTTACATATGTTTGGGTTAGGTTAAATTAAGTTAGAAATTCAGAAATGGGGGAAAACCTAACCCAACCTAACCTGTCACCCTGAGACATTGCATAAAACTGAAAAAGTTGATTGTAACTCTGACTAAATCCAAGGAAAAACAAGAGCTAAGAGCTCATATGGCACTTGTGACGAGGGCGGAAGAGCCAAGAGCTCATATGGCTTGAGCTCTAGCAAAATTCTAAGAATCAGTGGATTGATTTAAAAGGAAAATCAGAGGCTTAATGTCGGCCAGGATTTAAAATAAAAGCTCTGGGACATGAATTCCTTCTAAATATCAAATTTCATAAAGATCCGCTCACCCGTTCTTAAGTTAAAAATACCTCAATTTTTTCAATTTTTCTGAATTAACCCCCCCCCAACTCCTCCAAAGAGAGAGGATCCGTTCCAATTATGTCAATCACGTATCTAGAACTTGTGCTTATTCTTCCCATCAAGTTTAATCCCGATCTCTCCACTCTAAGCGTTTTCCAAGATTTCCGGTTTCCGAGATTTCTGTTTCCCCTTCAATCCCCTATGTCCCCGGATCCGATTCGAATGGAAATGCAGCATCTGAGACATAAAATCTTTCTATATATCAAGTTTCATTAAGATCTGTTCTAACAATCGTAAGATAAAGATACCTCAATTTTCACGTTTTCCAAGATTTCTGGTTTTTCCCTTCAACTCCCCCCAATGTCACCGGATCTGGTCAGGATTTAAAATAACAGCTTTCAAGCACAAAATCCTTCTAAATATCAAATTTCATTAAGATCTGATCGCCCGTTCGTAAGTTACAAATACCTAATTTTTTCTAATTTTTACGAATTATCCCCCCAGCTCCCCCAAAGAGAGCGAATCCGGTCCGGTTATGTCAGCCACGTATCTTGGACTTGTGCTTATTCTTCCCACCAAGTTTCATCCTGATCCCTCCACTTTAAGCCTTTTCCAAGATTTCCCGTTCCTTCCGCCCCAACCCCCCCCCATGACTGGATCCAGTCGGGATTTAAAATAAGAGATCTGTGTTACGAGGTCCCTCTGAATATGGAATGTCATTAAGATCCGATCACTCCTTCGGAAGTTAAAAAATACCCCCTTTTTTCTAATTTTTCAGAATTAACCCTCCCCCCCCCCAACTCCCCCAAGAGAGCGGATTCGTTCCGGTTATGTCAATCACGTATCTAGAACTTGTGCTTATTTTTCCCACCAAGTTTCATCCCGATCCTTCCACTCTAAGCGCTTTCCAAGATTTTAGGTTTCCCCCTCCAACTCTCCCCAATGTCATCAGATCAGGTCGGGATTTAAAATAACAGCTATGAGACACGATATCCTTCCGTATATCAAATCTCATTAAGATCCGATCACCCGTTCGTAAGTTAAAAATACCTAATTTTTTCTAATTTTTCCAAATTAACCGCCCCCCCCACTCCCCGCCCCAGATGGTTGAATTGGGAAAAATGCTGTTTATAATTTAATCTGGTCTGGTTCCTGATACGGCTGCCAAATGTTATCGTCTTAGCTTATCTGGATTTAAAATAACAGCTATGAGACACGATATCCTTCCGTATATCAAATCTCATTAAGATCCGATCACCCGTTCGTAAGTTAAAAATACCTCATTTTTTCTAATTTTTCCGAATTAACCGCCCCCCCCCACTCCCCGCCCCAGATGGTTGAATTGGGAAAAATGCTGTTTATAATTTAATCTGGTCTGGTTCCTGATACGGCTGCCAAATGTCTTAGCTTATCTGGAAGTGCCTAAACTAGCAAAACCGGGACAGACAGACCGATAGAAATTGCGATCGATATATGTCACATAGTTAATACCAAGTGCCATAAAAAAGGTATTTTGGACATTCACTGTTAAATGTCGACATTAGCCAGATTTCGGACATTCACGGTAACGCAGTAATTAAATGTTTTCTTTATTTCATCCTTTACCCCCTAAGAAACTTGTCACTTAGCAGGAACTACGCGCTCTTCATAATGTAACAAGAGTTAGTTGGATTTTCGTTTAAAAATGGATGTATTTGCAGACAACCTGTCTGATTCGTGGTTTTGTGACGACATCTCTCTGGTTCTATTACCTGCCCTTAGGGAAACTGTGGTTGATCTTATAGACACGACGATAATTACTCCTTTATGCTGTGCCTGTTTGAAAAGGAAGTCATAAAAGACATATATGTAAGGCAACTTAATTTATTGTATTTCTTTTTCTAGTAGTTAATTATTGATGTGAGCTATATATCATATATGTATGTAACAATAATCGATATTTATGCAAATATCGGTGTAATTGGCCATGGGGCAGGGGGGAGGAACTGTCCACTCCCGTTAGTCCCCCAGCTGAAATTTAGCTGGTACTTTTCTGTTATAGCGATTATGTATATAGAAGCTAAGCAGAACCAGTTTCATCGTCAGTTTTTTCTGCTTAGTGTTAAACAAACTAAACAAGTGACAGAATAGATGGAAAATATATAATTTGGGCTGTATAGGCCTATTTGAACATTGGAGGGTGGGATAGAATTTTTGACTGTGTGAGATTATAAAACAATTTTCACTCCATAATATGCAGAATAATTGTACCTAACATATTTTGGATGCACACCCGCTATACTTTACCTTCATCCCTCCGAATGTGCAAATTTATAGCTAAAATCTACTTTATAAATTTATAGCTAAATTTATACTTAAAATCTATAACAGACAATTACCATTTAGTTTCTTAAAAAATATGTCAAAATTAAGATTAGCCCGCATAATTCAAGTATCCAGAGTAACATTTCATAGTTTTCTTTAGTATATTTGGTAAAATTCTAGTTAATTGACTTCTTGCTATCTCAGAAAGGGTTTAGGTTAGGAAAATGAAACTTTCAGGGATGAATCTACAAACTAAAGTATGTCCCGGGAAGGTATTTTGAAGCAACTACCTCCAATCCTTCTCCCTCTAGAGGGCCCTGACCTTTGATGACCTTTAAAAACATGTGTGTTATAAAAGTGAAACCTTGCAAAATAGATCTTCTGCTTAATTGAAGTACAACAAAATTGTTTTCAGCTTCATAACTTCGCTCAATTCCATTTTATAAGGTTTTAAAGATATGAAAATACGTTTCCTAAATTTTGAAAAAAACACATTGATTGGCTCAAAATTCTACTCAAATAACAGGAATTGGAATTTTCAGAACTAAAGGCAGAGAAAAAAGCAACTAGTAACTGAAAATTAAGGTAAAATGCTGTTTTGTCAAAATTTCAATAGATGTAGACCTGTCATGTAGGCAAATTTCAGGGCCCTATAGAGGGAGAAGGAGTGGAGGTGGGTACTTTAAGATACCTTCCCGGGACAAACTTTAGCCCGTAGACCCATCCGTAAAAGTTTCATTTTCCTAACCTAAACCCTTTCCGAGATAGCAAGAAGTGAATTAACTAGAATTTTACCGTATATTTTTGTCGTTATGGCACTATATGGCTCATTTTTCGATGCCATTTTCACTTGATTAGGGAAAATTAGCTAAAACTTCGCCCCCCCATCCCTGGATTTTGGCAAATCTACGCCAATGGATATTGGTTTCATATGGGCTACTTATAAACAAAGACCATACAACTAATAAAATTCGTATTTCTCTCGGGACGTCATTTGTGGGAGGTGGATTCGTCCCCTAAATTGTTGTATACTTTTTTTGTTTTCATTGAAAGAAATGAAAACACCCCCTTCTATACTTAGAAAGATTACGCTTTGGTAAATTTGGAAACCAATTCTTTTCTTACATAGGGGTAATGTGGACCCTATATAATGCCTTTCTATGCTCCTTCCAGATGTTTTATCTGAATGGCAAATCCCCCCCCCCTCATATGTGTCATTATATTGTCTATCTTCTCCATAATATTCCATCTTCTCCTTAATGTTCTACCGCTCTAGATGTCCCTATGAAATTTCAAATGAAGCCTATCTTTTTTTATAGCTATGACACCCAAGAAGTGAAGTTAGGTTAATCCAAATGAAACAGTATTTACTTCATAATATGCAGGATAATTGCTGCTAAAACATTTTGTATGCAGACCCGCTTTATCCCAAACCCTCTCCCCTAATGTGCGATATTTTCCAGGTATTCTCGCAATGCGTCTCTTGTTTGAAACTGTTTACCTGTATATTGAATCAACTGACGATAAAGCTATTAACCTAAGTTGGAAAAATCCAATATACCAAAAAAAAAGAAATCTTGTATTTTTAGGATTGGCCTACAACTGGGCTAAAAAAAATTTTTTTTCACATGAATGGGACACAAGAGACCATACCTGAAAAATACAAGGGTTCGAAAGCAGAGTTAACGATATAATCTTTATCCAGGATATAAAATTAAAATTCTTGGATTGATGCGCACTCTTGCTACATGAGCTATGGACAATGAGGATGGCTTCATCTATTTAAGACAAGAATATCTGATAAAGTCGGAAACTTTGAAATATTGTCGTTTTTAGGTTTTTTGTACGTTTTCTATATATTATGATAAGTATTTATTTACATATGTAATCAAAAGAGAGAGAGATTTGAACACTCCAAAAGACGGCAGAAGATTTATTAGGTGTTTTTCCAAGGAATTGGAAGATGACAGATTACCAAAGATAGTCCTTTAGGGCCTACCATCCAGGGCTAAACAAGAAGCTAGTCAACCTTAAATTGGCCGGGAGGTCATTAGGAAAAATACTATGAAAATTAAAAGGTACTTATGTCTTATAGCCACGACACCCAAGAAGTGAAGTTAGGTTAATCCAAATGAAACAATATTTACTTCATTATATGCAGAACAATTGCTGTTAAAACATTTTGCATGCAGACCCGCAATGTTTTGCCCCAAACCCCCCCACTAATGTGTCATAGTTTCCAGGTATTCTCGCAATGCGTATCTGGTGTGAACTCCTTTACCTGTAAATTGAATCTAGTGTGACAAAATAAAACTGGGAAAAACAAGTTACATCTTGGAAAATGCACTGAGAATATATAATATGAGGTATAAATTTGCACATCAGGGGGGGGGGAGGGATAAGTGTAGCGAGGCTGCATGCAAAGTGTGTTAGCTACGATTATTCTGCATATTATGAAGTAAGAATTGTTTTCTAACTTCCCGCTATCCAAATGCTTTACTTTTCCCCCTTATATATAAATATATAGCACAAATTATATCAGTCCAATGTGTTCTGTCACTCATCACTTGTTTTCCACTGTGCGTAAGCTAATTGTCTCTTAAAACAGACTGATGAAACCGGTTTGTTCTCGGGTTTTAGACAGGTAATTCTTGTGTGTTGTTGCTCTTACAGATTAGTACCGAAATGGATAGGAGTGAATGTTGTAATCAAAGGGACCTTAGTCTGGTCTCTGTAGGTACCAAATTACTTAGTAATATGATATCTTTTACAATGAGAGATTATGTTGGTTTAGGAAAGGTAGAGGATGTGTCGACCGAATGTTCACTCTTAAGGAGGCCCTAGACGGCCAATCATTTTGGTCAAAAGCTTCCATCCATCGATTGACTTTAGCATGATTGACCGTCTAGGAACCTGTTTGACGCTTGAGTCAAGCGTTGGCGGTGATAGATAGAAAGTTTGAATGAATCAATCATTTTGATCAAAAGCAGTGTGTTACATTAGCTTTGGTCAAGATTGAAGGGTGGATTGAAGATTAATTAAAGCACACGTCAATCGATTGACGGAAACTTTTGATCAAAATGATTGACCGTCTAGGGCCTTCTTTAGGTTAATAATTGAGGAGTGCCTGAGTTGATAAACGCATTTACTCCTCAGTTTTAAAGGTTATGAGCAACCATTCGATTCTGTGCCGTTGAACTGTTCGATAACGGACAAATACATTATAAGTGATTAGTGCTAGTGCGAGAATAACATTGCTGCAGTCAAGACAGGAAAGGAGGTTAACAGCAGGTTTTGTATTAAATCAATAGTTAGTAAGATCCTATCCTACCCCATTTTATATGGATCATGAGGGAGAACATGAAATCAAATGGGGAAGAAAAACTTTCCTGGAATTAGATGATGCTAATGATTTCCGGCAAATCATTTCCACGGAAGGGAGGATTTCTGGAGTCACCGAAAAAATTATTATAACTCAGCCTGTCAGCTGAAAGTTTTCTAAGGACGGGTGAATCTTCTGTAAAAAATTTTATGGGGGGCTTTCCATGGAGGTTGAGCCAGATTTACCAGCATTATTTTAAGAGATCAGAAATTAACTTCAAAAAATAATTTTTCAACTGTAAGTAAAGCAAAGCTAAAATTTGAGACGAACATACATTTTCCCGTTTAGAAGGGGTTGCCTTCCTCCTCAATACCTTCCTCATTATGCTAAAGTTTGAATGTTTTTCCCAATTTTTTAAGAATAAATCCTGAAGCACAAGGACAGTTTTATTAGAATATTCAGCTTTTTTAAAAGTGATAAAAATTTTAGCGTGAAGAGAACAGGTATTGAGCAGGGGAGGGGGGTATACGGAATAGTTTCTGTTCGTTTTGAGTTTTGATGTTGCTCCTTACTTTCAGTTAAAAAAAACGTTTTTTTTTATTTAATTAGACAATGAATCCAAGTGTGATGAAATATTAAATGTGTGAGCAATACCGGGGAGGGGGAGGACTTAACTTGTTGAGTGCATTTTACTATAACTATACTTAGGTGGAGCCCCCACTGGGCTGTAAATGTCCATTGATGTATATTTTGTGAACCAGTAAAACAGGACTATTTACAACATTTTTTTGCTTTTTCAGTCATGGAAAAGAGTCTAACCTTACACTGAAAAGAATTCAAATTTCAAAGAAGAAGAACAGTGTCTGTTGAAAAAGGTGAAAATGGAGAACAATGAGATGATGGGAGCATGTTATTAGGAGAGAAGAAGGAACTCACCGACACCCAACGCGATACCAATAGTCTATGGCGATGTAGAATGTAAGGTAGTTGACATAAATCAGGAACAGTTTTCTTTTATTGTTACTATTATTATTATTATAACTCGAGGCTTATTGAGTGTCTTAGATCTAAACAGGGTAATTATCTTTTTCGGTAACTTGATTGAAAGCTGAAATTTAAAGAGACTTACTCAGCTGGTAATTTTATCTTTTTTTTTTCTCATATTATTATGAGTAACTGGTGGTATCGTTCTCTGCTATTTTCTCTCAAAAGAAGTTCCACTATTTCCATTTGAACTAGGCATTAGGGGGAGGCTACTAGTTTTGGTGTGACAGGTGCACGCACTTGCAACTCTGAGAATCAATCTCTATTTAAAAGTTTTTTCATTTATGAGAAACATTAGTAGCGGGAAGTTTATTTGTTAAAATAGATATTGCAGTTCTCTATGTAATTATAACTTGAATTGAAAGTAAACGCTTTTAAGGGATCACATAGCCAAATTGTGGACGAGGGGGAAATAGCTAGGGAATCCGGAATGATCTTTTACCTTTTATCCTTGAATTAAATTACACTTTCATTTTTATGCCTAACGGAGGAAATCACAAAAATATTCATTAGAATATAAAATTACTAGTGAAATAGTTGGTGCGAATTCGCCCTTTGTTTTCAGTCAGAAAAATAATGTACATACTAAAGAATTTTGTTTTGTTGAAAGAAATTTAAAGGGGAAACATAGGATTGACTTTTTGCATTGACAGGATACGTCTGCGCATTCATAGGTAATCGATTAGTTGAAGCATAGTACTGTAACTTATAAGTCACATTTTTAAATATTCAAAATTTTTTATCGCAAAACAGAATTTTTTTAATAAATACAAACATCATGTAGATAAGATCTATCATTTTTTAAATAATTATCACAAGTCTGGCTGAGCCTAGCTAGTATTTTGAAGTCGAAACGAAAAATAGAAAAGTTGAAAAAGGTTATAAGGTTAAAACCATAAAAAAGGTTTAAAGATGCTTACACATAGAAAAATGGCAAAAGAACGCACCGTCGTTTTAGCACCAAAATGGCTATCTCAAACTTTTAATCCGATGACTTTTGGAAAAAAAGAGTGGGAAAGACCCCAGTTGCCCTCTAGTTTTTTGGTCACTTAAAAAAAGGCACTAGAACTTTTAATTTCCGTTTGAATGAGTCCTCTTGCGAAATTCCAGGACCGCTGAGTCGATACGATCTCCCCCGGGAAAAAACGAAACAAATAAACCCGCATCCATTATGTTTCTTCTGACAAAAAGCACCGTCGTTATAAAAAAAATAACAGTTAAACTAAAGATGAAAAAACATGTAAAATATTGGGCCATAGCATGTCATGAAAATTAAAACAGATTAGACTTGCAAATTCAAAAAGGGCCAATTAAAGCTGCAAAAAGGAGGAGATCAGCAAATATCGATAAACCAAAAGGAGTAAATTAGTAGGATGTTTTGTTCCTATTTGGACTGATATTAAGGCATTTTGATTTCGTATTTGAATTTGAAAAATAAGATAAGAACAGCCTGGAAGACGGTCCAGGATGGATCAGGTTTGACTAAGAAGGCTCTTTTGAGGGAATTATTATCCATGAAAAGGTTTTGTAGTGCATTTTTTTTTAAAACAGAGGCACAAATTACCTCTCCTGTTTAAGGCTAATGGTCTTTTTTGTTCCCGCCCAATTTCTGAAACAGATTCTAAGAATCTTAATAACGCCACTGCTAGTATCTATTCGATAGCAAACTCGTTTATGAGACTTGACAAAAACATAAACAAGTGGGAGAAAAAAACAAAAGATGTTTGTTTAGCAAAAGCACGTTAGATTCTACGGAGATTAATTTAAATGAACAGGTTATGTAAAAGAAAATATACCCACTGCTGAGCTAAAAATAGTGTTTTCTTTTGCACATCAATTTAAAGGGTAATCCTATATTTTTTCGCTCAGAGATTTTGATTCGATGTGCATTGAATGCAAATGGTAGAACTTGTACGAAAAGTAGACAAATCTTTTATTTTCGAGATGGGTGTCTGTTTTGAAATGTAAAGCGTGAACTCTCCCAAACCTCAACCGAGACCGAGTCCGTTTGGAAATGAAAATTGTTTGGCTATTGGGAGAACCCTTGGGTATTGAGAATTGCAAGCAGTTAGCCAGGTGGGTGAAACACCCACCTGGCTATTTTCTTTTAATCTTCAGTTCTCGAAGTCCACCAGTCCCCAAACTTAAACCTCGTCATGTTACTTCTGAATTCCTCTTTACAAATTGTGATGAAAATGAAATAAATGAAATAATTATGTGTATGAAATAACAATCCTGTGGAGTAGATGAAGTATCGTTAAAGCAACAAAAACAATTGTTATTTCTATTTTGACTCATCTGATTAATTTATCACTTGAAGAGGGAACTTTTCCAGAAAGACTTAAATTAGCCTGAGTGCTACCCCTTCACAAAGGGAAGTCAAAAAATGAACCGAGTAATTACCGATCCATTTCTATTTTACCTTTTTTTCGAAGATTTATGAGAAAGTAGTCCATGAAAGAATGTATGATTACCTCCAGGAGTAGAATCTTCTGTGCGATACCCAACTTGGCTTTCGCAAAGGACTTTCTACGGATATGCACCAGCTATCTGGAATTCAATCCCCTTGGAAATCCGGAACTCAAATAAACTTGCTACCTTCAAGCGAGCAGTGAAGGGTCGTTCCAGAAATACTGTTTAGATTTGAATATCATGCGGTCCTCCTCTTTTCGATCTTTTCTTTTATTTTCTTTTTTTTTCTTTTCTTTCTCTTCGTCACTCCCCTTTTTTCTCTTTTTTTTCTTTTTTGATAAATCCAGTTGATTCGTTGTTTCTGTTAGTTGATTGTTTAATTATTCTTTAGTTAAGTTTCTGCCCTAGTCAAGCACTTTTGTGCTTTCCTGGCAGATTATGTACATGTAATTATGTGTTTTTATTTAAATATATATGATTGAATTGAATTGAAGAATTCCTGCGAACAAAACTCTAGCACAGCTTGCATCAAACAATAAGTGCGTAATTGGTAATTTGATGTGTGTGTGTAGACTTGTTCCTGTGTTTGCGTACGTTTGTGTTTTTGTGCTCCTCAATCTCATCCTGCTAAATAACTAAGAAGACTAATCCGCCATTCCATCATAAATTTACTATGAAAAAGTAGCACATAAACAGAATTGATGGAAATAAAACTAATTTATTGGGAAGATAACAAGAGGAAAAGTTTGTGTAAAACGAAAAACTCAATGCATACCCGTACTAATGAACTTATTTTGGAAGAAATATAGCCTCTCAAGCGCATACGGGTTAAAGCACATAAAAAAGAATTTTTATTGAAATAGAAGAAAAGCGATAACAGTAAAAAGTTTGGGATTTCCCAAAAGGAATTTAAAAACCCTTGTCCATCGTATCTGCCCCCATTAAAATACAACAACGAAAACAAACAGTCCGCACATGCAAAAGTAAACTACCCAAAGAAAAAGGATGAATGTTTGAGAGGTTTTTCACTCTCAGAAATCATATACCTCAGGTGGCTAGTACCAAGCATGGCAGAAGTGTCCCAAGCATAGCGGAACTGTGAGAACAGTACTAAGAGTGAATGATCTGTGCCAAGCATGACATAAGTATCCCAAGCATGGCAGATGTCTGCTAAGTCTGATACAAGATCGTGATTTCATAGCAATCTGGGAATGTACATTATACAATTAGGCTAGTGAGTTAAGTAATTGAAAATTAAAGAGCCATTTGAAACAGACGGACAGAAAATAAAATCCTTCAATGATCTAAATGTGAAACGGTCAAACATTACTGTCTATGCATAATTGACTGAAAATGAAGAGAAATAAAAATAAATAATTATACCAAACATAAAAGAAATGGGTACTGCTATATACAAATAATTAAATCCTAAACGATTAAAAATTAAAATGAGTGCTAAAGTTAAACCAAAAAGGACACAAATTACTGCCCATAGGAGTTCGACTAGAGTTCCGTTCTAACCGTAAACCAAAATAAAAAATTGTCGCTAAATAGAATCTGTAAACCTTAATTGTTGATGTTTCCTGTAATTAGTATATTAAACACTAAATAATTATACATTACACATTCAGTTCATTTTCAATATCTTTCCAGTCACCTTGATTTTTATAGTGGTTTTTTTTTGTCAGTATTTTGGAATTAATAAGATGAAAGCTATTTTCCTTGTAATAAGATTAGGGCATTAACGTTATTTTGTGTTAGGGCGAGATGCACAAGATTTCGGAAAAAAACTTAAAGACGCTTTAATTAAATACCAAAAATGAACGAATTGTACAGAAAACGTAATAATTGTAGGAAAAACTATAAAAATCACAAATACTAAGCCCAAGTAACATACAAGAAATTTATAAGAAAAAAACTAAAATTGTTTGTATTAAATGTATTTAATATACTTCAGACCAGATAAGAAACTTCATTATTTTTGGACATTGACGAAGAATGAGACAGAAATTTATGGAGGAAAAAATAATTTTCCTTGCCAATATTTTTTAACACATTTTTTTTTATCAAACACGAAGATTTATCTATTCCAAATCAGACCAAATTATTTCTTCAAAATCACTGTTTTCATGCATTGAGTTCCTGGTAAATTCACTGTTCTCCCCCGATCCCTTCTGTGCGTTTTTTTTCTTGCTGTTCACTTCAACTCGACTCAACCTTCTTTTTTTTCCTCTTTTTATTTCTTGAGACAAGCTTGAGTCCTTCGGTTGGTGGGCTGTTGTACATTTTACAGACACAGGTTCTCTGATTTCCATATTCCTTGCAACCCTTGAGTCTAAAATTTCAGGAAGTAAGGATTCATTCCAGAAGGCTTCAAGCTTCGGAAATATTTTTTCCCAGTAGTCTTTCGATCGGTGAACTGTAATTATTTCCCAATCCTCAATAGAGTTATAAACTATTAAGTGGCATACCATTTTATCCAGTATCTCGAGTTGGCCTTGTATCTGGGCGAAATACCTGTGATTTTTTTTTAGCTGAAGACCTTCACTGGATAATTCAAGAAAAAATGCTTTAACTAAATTTTTTGACTGGGCCACATCATAAATGGTTTTGAACTCTGGTATATTATGCACCGTTTTTATCTCTATAGGTGTGCCATTAGGGAGCAGCCCATCTACAGATGCAGCAAGATACTGATACTGTGGATGCACACTGAGTCCTATTTGATCTCCCTTTACGACTTTTAAGTTGAATTTGTTTTCATATGCTTCTAGTGCCACTACTTCTAAATCTAAGCCCTTTTTCATTAGGGCAGAGCAGAATCTAGGTCCCAAGTTTCGAACTTGCTTAACAATTGGGGCAACTCTGGTGCTGTTTTTTCTGGTTGCAATTCTGTGGAAGTAACTACTAGTTATTCTCTTAGATCTTTCTTCAACCCAAGTGTCATTTTTGGATTGGCCCTTGGTACTGTTGAACAAACAGCTTATACTGGCAAAATCCAATTTTAAATTCTCGTCAGTATATTTTTGTATGGCCAAATTCATTTCATCAGAAGTCATGTCTGGCTTATTGCAATTTGGTCCATAGTCACGATTACCAAAGTTATAGTTTCTATTTTTAACTTAGCAACGTGTTTTCCTCCAAGAGCACTATAATAACTGGTCAAATTACGTTTAGATATTACACGGAGTTTAGCCGTTTTATTACAATATTTTTTGTTACGCTAGAAGGACTAAGCCCAAAAATATTTTTCCAAGCTAATTGATGCCATTTTGGACCTGAATTATAAGCAAGACTTGCTCCATGAACTCTTGCATGATATGAACCTCGTTTAGACCGGCTTATTTGCTTTCCTCCGATGAATTTAGCAACAACTGACATGTAGCTTTCAGCTAAGTTTGTAGTTGCGTCATTTCGAAGCTGCTCTGCTTTTCGACACACAATATCGACCTCTGTCATAACATCTTCAAACACGTGCAGGGGAAAATTATTCCACCGATCTTCTATTTTACTATTCACGGTCAATTCAGCAATCTTAGGACATCCAGAATCACATTTTGTGTGGTTTCCGAAAACATGGTACGGACCTCTTTTTAACAAGTTTTTCAATTCTTCTGCTGTTCCATTATTTTCAGAATTTATTTTTATCGCACCCCTTAAATTTTTGTCAGTTGCTGGATAATTCCTCTGGGAAGACATTTTGTGTACAAACCTTTTTTATTTTTGCACAAATTATATAGATGGGCTGTATAATTTTTTGTGACGTGATTTGCACATTCATGTTTCCGTGTGTTGGAACCGTAGGAAACACTTTGTTTTAGCTTATAAAAAACACTGGAATCACCGTCACCGATAAACTCTAAAAACTGTAATCCGTGCATCTCCTCACTGGAACGAAAGCCTTCAACTAGAATATCTGTTTCCATGCTCCTTGAATTTCCGTTATAATTCAGAAAGCAGAAATGATCTTTGGGAATTACTTTGGCGTTTGCAGAAGAAAAACATATATAACAGTATTTATTTTTTATGCCAACATATAACAGTTTTTTCGTAAATGCATCTATGATAACTGCAACACATCCTTTGGCCGAATAATCGTGTCCTTTGCTACGCTTATTCCAGCCTCCATCACATATCACTTTTGTCCAGTATGAGTCCTCCTTATACCTATCATCATGAATGGCTGATTTTAAGGCCTCTCGTCCATTTTCTAGTAAAATTTCCGATAAACTATTCATCCAAGCATTACCAAGCTGCCTTTCAATACAGGAATAAACTATTCGTGACATTGGTTTCACTCCAAGCACCCCGAAGAATTCACACAGTGTAGAATACCCTCCTCCACTACCCATGGCTCCCCAAACAGCCTTCGAATTCAAGCAGCCTTTAAGACTTGATTTTTTTTCGGAAAAAGCAACCTGTGTCTGGTCCGTAAAACTTGAAAGATATTCTTTTACGCTTGTTGCTGGACATTCTGGTTCACCTTTAATCCTCTTTTCCCAGTTACACTTATTACACTTAACTTTCAGTTCAGTTTTCAGGCCTTTCTTTTCTAATTGCTTTATAATCAATTTTCCGTGATCGCAACTGATTTTGTGTCTGAATGCTGAAATTACTTCAGCAAGGAAATACCTTAGATTCACAATGCAGTTTCCATCTGGAATTCCAGATAAGTCTATCTCAGTATTCGTATCGGGGCAATCAACACCGTGAGAACCACTACCGTTTCCCAATTTATTTGAATCGTCTATGAGAGGATTTGCTGAAAATTCTTCTGAAATTTTCGATCCATTTGACAAATTATCTTTATCTTGTTCTCCAAGCAGCACCTTTCTAAAAAAAAATGAAAAGAACCATAGAAAAACAAAACAGCGACCCGGCTCAATAGTAAACGAAAGTCTAAAAAACGAAATTTTGATACTAATAAATACGTCAAAAGAATCGGATTTTAATTAAATTTATTCCTACCCATCAAAAGATAAGAGCCTGAGAAAATTTGTCTTATTTTGGAAAAAAGGGGGAAACACGCCCTAAAAGTCATAGAATTGTTTTGCCAGAAGACTGATCAAGGGTGCGTGTTTATTTGTTTTTTGTTTTCTTTTTCCCAGGGGTGATTGTATCGACCCATTGGTCCTAGGGTGTCGCAAGAGGGCTCATTTTAATGAAAATGAAAAGTTCCAGTGCCCTTTTTAAGCAACCAAAAATTGGAGGGCACCTAGGCCCCCTCCCACTTTCATTTTTTTCTCAAAGTCAACAGATCAAAATTTTGAGATAGCCATTTTCTTAAGCATAGTCAAAAAACATAATAAGATGTCTTTGGGGACGACTTACTCCCCCATAGTTCCCGGGGGAGGGGCTACAAGTTATAAACTTTGATCAGTGTTTACCCTGACCTGATGCCCACTTAATTGGACAATCTGTCTTGGCTTTTTCTACAATTGGCCATGACTTGACTTTTCCCACAACTATTCCTTTTAATTAAAAGTCAACGGTTGAGGGGTTTTGGCTGAGGGGGGGGGGGGTAGAGGGGAGGGAGCTACGTTGAAGGATCTTTACTTAGAGGAATTTGTCACGGGGGAAAAGAAATTCAATGAAGGGGCATAGAATTTTCTAGCATTATTAAAAAAAACACTGAAAAAATAATAATGAAGAAGTTTTTCAACTGAAAGTAAGGAGCAGCATTAAAACATAAAACGAACAGAAATTATTACGCATATGAGGGGTTCATCTCCTCCTAAATACCTCGCTCTTTCCGTTAAAGTAATTTCAACTATATATTCTACGGACTTGGTGATTCTAGGGTCATTCTTAAAGAACCGGGAGAAAATTTAAGCTTTAGTGTAAAGAGCGAGGTATTGACGAAAGGGCAAACCCCCTCATATATGTAATACAAATATACAAAGTTCTAGGTGCTTTTATAAGTTACCAAAAATTGGAGGGCAACTAGACCTCCTCCCCCACCCCATTTTCTTCAAAATCGTCAGAACGAAAATATGAGAAAGCCATTTAGACAAAAAAAGATATGCAAATTTCGTTGAACGGTTAGCCAAATCAAAACATGCATTAATTTAAAAACGTTCAGAAATTACATAAAAAAAACAGTTTTTTTTTAACTTCAAGTAAGGAGCGTCATTAAAACTTAAAACGAACAGAAATTATTCCGTATATGAAAGGGGTAGTCCCCTCCTCAACGCCTCGCTCTTTACGCTAAAGTTTCTTATTGTTTTAAAAAGTATAGTTGTGAGAAAGAGTCAAACTTTAGCGTAGAGAGCGGGACATTGAGGGACTACCCCCTTTCATAAACGGAATAATTTTTGTTCGTTTTAATGTCGCTCCTTACATGCAGTTAAAAAAAACTTGTTTTTTTTTATTTAATGGACAAGAGGGAATGAAACTTGTATATGTAATTTTTACTTACCGGTATTTTAAATTCAGCCACCTTTTGTTGATAATTTTCTTCCTCATATCTCAAATGTCTTATTGACTTCAGTTGACAAGTCAACTAATCAGAGACACAATGCCTTGGAGGCGCAATGCCTAAAATTGGATAAGAATCCCGCCTTTTTTTCTATTGGCTGATGAACAACGCTATTAAGCCGGAAACAGGGGTAAAATAAGTAAAAAGTAAGCACATTTTGAAATTGTATTTTTCTGATTTTGCTTTCAAACTATTTATGATAGACATCAGAAATTTTCTGTAATGGTTGTAGATTATAAAATCTACATATGATCCAAAATTCCACCCTCTGGAGCCAACTTCATACCTTCTAGCAAGAAAAATGTTGAAAATTAAAATAATTTTTTGCACCGTTAAAAATAAAAATATAACAATTCTGCAACCAACATTTTTTTTTAAATACTGGCAGGATGAACTAAAAAAAAAATCTACTGTCATTTCCCATCCACTAAATTTTTATTCACCAAACTAAAATAACTTGATTTCTTTTTTTTGCACAATAGGTAAAGCATATACAGAAAAAGTGAAACCAACATTTTTTTCCTTTTTAACTCGAGTCATCAAAAAAAAAATCAGTTCAAAATCACCAAAATCGCAGAAGTTATTCATGATTTTCTATCATAGGAGAAATAGCATTGGACACAAATTAAGACCATTAGCCTTAAGTCGTTTTAAATTGAATATAATTGAGAAAAAAAGAATGGAACTTAATCTTCTTAGAAAATTATTCGCAAGGCTCTTCTTTGAATAGATTTAATATTATCTGACTTCTCACGAAATGTGATGATAGCGAACCGGAGAAACATATTGAAGATGCGGATGTAGAAATGAGGTAAAACTCCTTAACGAATCTGAAGGGGACACAAATTTTATTCAGGAGCTTCAGCTGAGGCATAGGTGCTTTAGGATACTATTGTTGAACATTCCATTTTAAATTAAAAGAAACTATGACAATTAGTAATTTCAGGGAGGATCCAGAAATTTCAGGAAGCATAGGATTAAGGAAAAAAAAGGGACTCAAAGGAAATATATTGGCATTGTCGTGGATTTAGAAGGGTTTACTTTTGTGTTTTATTCCAAGGCACCATAAAAGTACCTTGGGATGTTCCACTAGAAACAGGGAGGGAAATGGAATAATGAATCCTGTACTAGACAACTTGTGACCCATTTGATTTGAAAGATGGGGATCCTTTCGAGGAACCTTTAAAGGAGGCCCTCAGATTAGGACACCTTCAAATCTGCTGCGATTCTAATTTGCCTTTTTTTCTTTCTTTTTATGGCACTTGTTATTAACCGGTTATTTCGGAAAAATTAGAAAAAAAGTGAGGTATTTTTAACTTAAATGGGTGATCGGACCTTGATAAAATTTGATAATTATAAGGTTATTGTGTCTCAGAGCTGTTATTTTAATTACCGACCGGATCTGGCGACATTGGGGGGAGTTGGGGGGGGGGGGAGGGTTAATTCTGAAAATTAGAAAAAAAGAGGTATTTTTAACTTACGAAGGAGTGATCGGATCTTAATTAAATTTCTTATTTAGAAGCAACTCGTAACTCAGATCTCTTATTTTAAATCCCGACCGGATCCAGTGTCACTGGGGGAGTTGGGGAGGGGGGGGCACCGGAAATCTTTGAAGAGGCTTAGAATGGAGAGATCAGGATGAAACTTGGTGGGAAGAATAAGCACAAGTCCAAGATACGTGGATGACACAACTGAACCGGATCCACTCTCTTTGGGGGTGCTGGGGGGGTAATATGGAAAAATGAGGCATTTGTAACTTACGAAGGGATGATCAGATCTTAATCAGATTTGATATTTAGAAGGATCTTGTGCTTTAGAGCTCTTACTCTAAATCCCGGCCAGATCTGGTGACATTTTGGGCAGTTGGAGGGGGGAACCAGAAGTCTTTGAAAACGTGAAAATTTAGGTATCTTTATCTTACGAATGGGTGATCGGATCTTAATGAAACTTGATATATA
This sequence comes from Artemia franciscana, assembly GCF_032884065.1. Classification (NCBI taxonomy): domain Eukaryota; kingdom Metazoa; phylum Arthropoda; class Branchiopoda; order Anostraca; family Artemiidae; genus Artemia; species Artemia franciscana. The sequence goes on from NC_088875.1 coordinate 37,298,026, forward strand.
GAAGGATCTTATGTCTCATATGCTCCACTTTCAATTCGAATTGAATCTAGAGACATAGGAGGCAGAGACATAGGAGGTTTGAGGGGGAAACAGAAATCTTGGAAACCGGAAATTTTGGAAAACGCTTAGAGTGGAGAGATCGGGATGAAACCTGATGGCAAGAATAAGTACAACGGATCTGCTATCTTTGGGGGTTTGGGGGGGGGGGTGTTAATTCAGAAAAATTAGAAAAATTGAGGTATTTTTAACTTAAGAAAGGGTGACCGGATCTTATTGACATTCGATATGTAGAAGGAACTCATGTCTCATAGTTCTTATTTGAAATATTGACCAGATCTGGTGACATTGGGGGGAGTTGGTGGGGGAAACCGGAAATCTCGTAAAAATGCTTAGAGTGGAGAGATCGGGATGAAACGGTATGAATAGAATAAGCAAATGTCGTAGGTACGTGATTGACGTAACCAGACTGGACCCGCTCTCTTTGGGGAGTTAGGAGGGGGGGTCCAGGGCTTTGGCGAGTTTGGTGCCTCTGGACGTGCTAAGACGATGAAAATTGGTAGGCGTATTCGAGACCTACACAAATTGACTGGATGAAGTCGTTTTCCCCGATTCGACCATCCGGGGGGCTGAAGGGAGAGGAAAAATTAAAAAATGAGGTATTTTTAACTTACGAGTGGGTGATCGGACTTTAATGAATTTTATTATTTAGAAGGACCTCGTGTCTCAGAGCTCTTATTTTAAATCCCGACCGGCATTAATCCTCTGATTTTCCTTTTAAATCAATACATTGATTCTTAGAATTTTGCTACAGCTCATTCCATACGACTTCTTGGCTCTTGGCTCTTACGGCCTCGTCACAAGTGCCATCTGAGCTCTTAGCTCTTGTTTTAATAGCTATGATTTTAGAAAATTTTTATTCTAATTAATTTCAAGGTGTTATTAATACCTATTTACTAATTTTTGGTGGCTATTAATATTTAAAGTGTAAAAACTTAAAAATGCTCAAAGGTTCAAAGTTTTTTTTTTGCTATGAATGACCTTACAATAAATAAATGCCTCACAGAGGTCCTGCAATCAAACAGAACCAGATTTACCTAGTTATCAGTCGTCTGCAAGACACCAGTTGATCCTGAATTAGTTGAGCTGTTGCCTGTTTTGGATTCCAAAATAGGTAGAAAAGGGTCTTGTTCTGTAAGTAGGTTGGAAAGAATATTTTCTTGTAGGCCAAATATTTGACCTAACTTAGTTTTATACAATATTCCAACCATTTACGGAGTAGTTTGGGACAAATGACTTCCTTTTATGGGTTAAGGAATACACTCCCTCTAAAAATAGCAGTTTCATGACATAGCAGGAGCCCCGCATTAAACAGAGGACGTTTTGGTAAAATTAATGTTATATTTGGCTTCATAGTAGATTTCTGACTTAACAATTGTGCCTATTTTTTAGCTACGTCTATCTTAATTACCTATAAAATAAACAATTCTTACGTCATAATATGCATAATAAATGTAGCTAACACATTTTGCATGCAAATCCGCTACTTCCCTTTTTAATTTTCACTGCATTTTCCCACCCATAACGTGTTTTTCCAGTTTTTTTTTCGTCACAGTTGATTCAATTTACAGGTAAATAAATAAATAAATAAAATATCCAATTTTAAATTAGAAAAAATTGTGACAACAATTTGTTTCAAGGCGACGCATAAATTTTAGGAGGTATATGATTAAAGAAAAGAGAGGAAGCTAAAAAAAAGGAAAACATATAATTCTTATGAAGTTTAAAGAGAGGAAGCTAAAGAAAGGAAAACATATAAATCTTATGAAGTTTAATGAAAATTTGCCAGATTTTCAAAAAAGGGAAAAGACCCCCTAAAACTATAGAATTTAAATAAAAATCACACCATCAAATTCAGCGTATCAGAGAGACCTACTAATCACGTTTCAAGCTCATATCTGCAAAAATGCGAAATTTTCTGTTTTTTTTTTGCCAGAAGAAATATCACCAATGCGTGTTTATTTTATTATTTTTTTTTATTATTTTTTTCCCACGAATGATCGTATCGACCAATTGGTCCTAGAACATAGTGAAAGGGCTCATTCGAATAGAAATTAAAAGTTCGATTGCCCTTTTCAAGTGACCGAAAGAATTGGAGGGAAACATAGTTATTAGGTTTTTCGACTATGCTGAACAAAATGGCTATCTTAAAATTTTTATCCGGTGACTTTGTGAAAAAATAAGCGCGGGAGGGGGCCTAGGGGCCTTCCAATTTTTCGGTAACCTAAAAAGGGCACTAGAACTCTTACTATCCGTTAGAATGAGCCCTATTGCGACATTCTAGGACCACAGGGTCGATACACTGAACCCTACAAAAAAACACGCATCCATGATCAGTTTTCTGGTAAAAAAAATACCAAATTCCACATTTTTGTAGATTAGATAGGAGCTTGAAACTTCTACAGTAGGGATCTCTGATACGCTGAATCTCATGGTTTGATTTTCATTAAGATTTTATGACTTTTAGGGGGTGTTTTCCCTATTTTCTAAAATAAGGCAAAATTTCTCAGGCTCGTAACTTTTGATGGGTAAGACTAAACTTGATTGCAACTGTTGGTATCAAAATTCTGTTTTTAAGAATTTCGGTTACTATTGAGCCGGGTCGCTCCTTACTACAGTTCGTTACCAGGAACTGTTAGATCAGTAGCTAAGCAGCGTTCAATCCCCATTTCTAATGATCGTTTTTACGAATTTCTTCCTAAGAAACTTGTCAAAGACTATGGGAGAATAAAATCTAGCAGAATAAATTCTGCTAGACTTAGGTTATCGTAGTAATTTGAGCGTCTTAGATGAAGATGTTGGCGAAATTAATGATTATTGGAGTTTTTGGGAGCTTGAGGAGCCAATAGCCAACATGTTTTAAAATTAACCTTAAGAAGGCTAAGTTTCTTGAACTTTGAAGAAGTGAAGATGAAGAGGTAATGTTGGGAATCGAGAAGGTCGATCAAGGGGATAACTTCACTTACCTAGGTAATGTTATCGACAAGACGGGTAGAAGATTGAAGGTATTAACAGTAGAATAGCCAAGGCCCAGTATATTTTTCTACTAAGTAGAAACAAAAGTTAGGAATAATTAGAAGATAAGTCAGTCAATCAAAATCAGACTATTAGAAGATACAGTGATGACAATGGTCAAGTATAGCTGTGAAACGAGGGCGCTCGAAAACACGACGCAAGGTATATTAGGTGTTTTCCATGGAATTGAAAGATGAAAGATTACCAAAGATCGTCCGTTTTGACTAACCATCCAGGGCCAAAAAGAAGCAGGCTTTCATCAAATTAGGTGAGAGGTTTGAAGGAAAAATAAAAGAGAAATTAGAATTTCTTGGGAGAGTTTAAAGAGGGAAGCTGTAAATAGATCGTGATGGAGTTGGACTTTGCGTAGCTGTCAGGAGGCTTGGGGCTAGATGAATTTTGTAATATTTGTAACAGTAAAGAATCCGCAAAATGTTTCATGAATTTTACCTCCTAAGAACTTTGTTCCCCCACCGTGAAAAACGCGTTCTATTATGGAACGAGATGCTTCCTAATTATTTGAATTTTTACTCAAAAATGAATTTATTTGTAGAAAGCCTATCTGATTCAGGTTTTGTGTGGCGACATCGCTCTGATTTATTTACCTATCCTTGGAAAAATAAGCACTTTAAGGGAGCAACAATAACTTCTTTCTGTTTTGTCCCTTTCTGTTTTGTCCGTTTGAGAAGGAAGTTTAAGAACAACATGATTTGACGAAATGCAAGTTTGAACATGTACTTAGTACTTTTTCTTTTGGTATCCTTTATTAATTGTTGATGATAGCGACAAACCATATATTGACGTGACAATAAGCAAGAGATATCTTTTGCAACAAGTACGCAGAATTCTAATTCCTGGGGATAAAGGAGGGAGCTACTTATAGAGAAGTATTGAGGTTATATTTAGTTCCGAACGTCGTTTGTGGGTTATGGATTTCCTCCTCAGATTTTTCAATCCTCCACTTAGATTTTAAAATCCATCTGTTCTGGTATTTTTCATTAAAAGATATGGAAAACAAAAAAAAATCCTCCCCATTGTAAATGGTGGATATTGTTTTTTTGGGATAAATGTGGCGGTGCATTCGCTATTTACATAAAGACAAGGTATCTATGCAAGATACTTTAAATAGATAATGTTTTTTGGTTAAATTTGGAGGCGTATTCGTTACTTAGATAGCAACTAGGTAACGTCCCTTTTATGCTTTTTCCAAATATAAAAATCGTTTCAATCGCAAATAAACCCCTTCCCTAATATACATTGTCTAAACTGTCGTAATATTCGTCAGTTTCTCCTTAAAGTTTCCCTATTGTACGTATCTGTGAACTTCAAATGAATCAGCTTAATGAATTAAAAATTTCAAAAAGTCCTCGATTTCAAGTGTTTATTTTTGAAAGACTACGGGTATCTTTGGGATTAATATGCCATCGTTTGAAATTGTGACTTTAGAAAGTTTCCGGGATATTCTGTACTGGACTGGACCAAGAAAATATTTCATTAATTTTTGCGAAACTTTGTGCAAGCAATTCAGGTCTTAAATATATAAAGCCGTCACCTATCGTGTTTGTAACTCGTGCAATGCTCTTTAAGAGCTAAAGTATTGTATGCATATTTCTTCAGTACATACACTACCGTATCAAGGTGTATTAGTTCAAGAATTACATTTGTTTTTAACTTGGAAAAAATTTTCTTTCTGACACCATTTTGTAACTCAAGATAAGTCAATTTTTGTTCGCTTACAAACATAAAAAGAGGCTATGAAATGAAAAAGAAAAGAAACAAAATGTAAGTCACAAAAAAAGATGAACTTTTATACTATTTAAGATAGACTTATTGGGTATCTTAGATCTAAATAGGGATATGATCTATTTTCGCAACGTCATTGAAAGATGAAACTCAATTAGATATAGTTGGCTGGTAATTTTATCTTTTTTTATTTTATCATATAATTATGAGCAGTAGCTGGTATCGTTCTGCTATATTCTATCAAAAGAAGCTCCTTTAGACATTGAATTCAAGCGTGATAAGCTATAAAATATGTGGGGCAATGACGGGGGGGGGGGAGGAGAAGCTCAGTTTAGTGAGTACACGTTTGTGTAAATGCACTTTAGTTGATCCCCCATTGAGCTGTAAATGTTCGTTGATGTATATTAAGTGAACCAGTAAAGCGGTATTGTTTAATTTCCAACAATTTTGTGCCCTTTTAGTCGAGGAAAGAGTCACTGTAAATTGGAAAGAGTCCAAATTTCGAAGAAGAAGAGCATCTTTTGAAAATGTCGAAAATTGAGAACAGTGATGATGACAGCATGTCTTTTGGAGAGAAGAAGAACCTCACCAAAACCCAATGCGATGACATTAACGATGCAGAATATGAGGTAGTTGACATAGGTCGGGAAGACGTTATTTTAATTTTTGGATAACTTGGGATTATTGGGCGTCTCCTATCTAAACAGGGGTATAAACTTTTTTGTTAAGTTGATTGAAAGCTGAAACTCAATTAGACGTACTCGGCTGGTAATTTATCTCTTTTTTTCAATTTACCGTATTATTTTGCGTAGCAGCTAAAATGGTTTAGTGTCTCCTTATGCATAAGGGAGTCGCAAAGTGCAGAGACTAGTTTCTGAACTAATGCATTCCAATTCACAGGGTAAAATGCTTTTGGGAGATTTTAAATGGAAATTAAATTAAGCCAGGCATAAGTTTCTTTTTAAGAATTTTTCTAGTGACATCGAGAAGATGAACTAGCTAATTAAAGTGGATTTGAGGTTCCCAAATCGCCTCAGGCGTGTAAGGAGAAGGAATATTTCCTTCAGCATGTCAGCAACAAATCCTTCATATAGTTTTAAGAAGTGAGGAGAGGGGACGAAGCTTCCTTTTTTTCTTAGCTTTCTCATTCTTCTTTCAATCTTTAACGGAGAAATAATGGGAACAAAAACAAAAATTGTATTAGCTATTATTGAATTGGATAAAAGGTCCCAGAAAATCCCTAAGACAGCTATCAAGTCCCCTTTTGTAAAGTAGTCTTCAAAGTGTGTAAGTGAAATTTACAGTCCTGAAAAGTGCATAATACTTTCAGAGTCTTAGTCTAATTAATGATAATGGACGAAAAGGTTTGACGCTCTTGGTCTCGAGAGTCACTTAAACTCCCAGGCTTTTTGTTTTCGTTGTTTAGATATATATTACTGGAGGTTCGGCATTAAATCTCAGCTTTATCTTACTAGACAAATAATATCACCGAAGTAGCCTTCGATCTTCGGCCTGTAGTAACTTAAAATAAGATTTGAAAATAATAGTGCTAAATTAATGCTCATTTTAACAAAATCAAGGAATAGTAACTGTTTGCCACAACAGTCTCAAAATTTATCTTTCGGAACTCATTGTTTTGGAGTTGCTTATACCCTCTTATATACTGGTTAGTGACCAGAAAATGGTCGGTTACTAAAGTGGTTGCCATTGAGTTTTTCTTATTTTTGTAACTTGATAGATGAATATCAACAAAAAAGAAACATGAGAAGGATGCACATGGAAAGCTAACTGGTTAGATCCTCTTAATATTACCCATGTCCTTCCAGAAGATGGATTTTTGTGAGATCGGTGTGAATATCAATTGTGGTGTTGATTGTGTCATTTTTATGGCAAACAACAACTGGATCATGTTTCCATTGATCTTTTCTTTATGTCAGGAAGGTTCTGAAAGATGTTTTTTACGTAAAAAAGTCCCTAAACTTCCTATTATTGACTCCTTTAACATTTGGCAGCCCTGTAGTAGCGGAAGGCTTTCTATAATAGAAGTATAGAACCTGTTCAGGTTATTGACGGTAACTTTGAAGTGGTTCAGGTAGATGGAAATGAAGCTGGTCCGGTTTCCTACCACAAAACTTCTTACTCTTAGAAAATCAATATTTTTATTTGCTATTAAAAACTCATGACATTATTTTTATACTAAAATTGGTCGAAAATTTACGAATTTTTCTAAGTTTACTGTATTCCGTTAGCGTCATCAATTTCTAATTCCTAAAAAACTTCAATTTCTTCCTAAGTATTATTTTAGCCGATTGATTGATGTCTTATCATTGGAGCAGTTTTGCTTCTTTTTTTTCTGGGGAAACAATTGGCTTTTTAATATTTAGTTTTTTATCGAAAACCTCCATTTTGCATCAAGATTTTGTAAATGAAAATATCATGCTTTCATCTACGTAACGAAAAGCTGAGGGAGATTACACTTAAAAAAAGTTAATAAACATGAAAAAAGGTGTTTTCTTAGTTTTGGTATTTGAAATATTGACAAATAAAATTCTCAAATAGAAAGAGAAAGTAATTTTTCTTGCAAAATCAAACAAAACTCAGCAACATATTAAATTGCAAGGATTCCCGTAAAAGGTATCAATCCATTTAATCTATAATAGATTTAAATAATACGTATTATTATGTGTTTATCATCCATTTTGTCCAAAAACTAGAGTAAAAGAAAATCAAATTTAAACCGAAATCATGGAATATATTTTTTCCCAAAATTTAAAAAAATGCGTACTCTTGTCTCTTTGCAATTTGTTAAGCGTGTGATTAAGCTACAAAAGAAGTGGAGACAGGAACTTAGATACCGCTTCCAAATGGATATTTTAGGCTTTGATCTTTTTCCCGTTGGCCTCGTTTACCAGCCTAAGATTAACAGTTGATTAACAGTTCTGAACTGGACTTTACAACCGGAGTGGTTTGTACACTTCTGGCATATAAATATCATACGTGTCGACATACTGACTGAGGGAAAAAATTACCCAGAACATCTAGCTTTGAACTTTAGATAAGATAAGATATTTATTCCAAGAAGATCTCTTATCACAAGCCCTTAAAGGGCCGAATTCGGACTTCGGAGTCGACAAAATACATGGTTGCACTAACAATGCAAAAAAACAACGGAAAATAAAAATCATAATGAATAATAAATTATGAGTCAATAAATAAACTGTAATAAGTTAATTAAAAAGTTAAAAACCGCTCAAACTAAGCTTGAACAAAATACAAGTCAGAAAAAAAAGGAAGGGGACAAAATGAGCAAATAATACACTAAAAAGAGTCCAAAAAAGCACCAAAAAAAGAGAAAGAAATATAAAACACACACAAATTAAAAGGGAAACTAAACCAAAACAGGGGGGGGGGGTGTAACCAAATAACCACAACAACCTGGGCAGCACCTCACCAACTAAAAAAGGGAGAAACTAGTTGGATATTTTATTCATTTTTTCTGTGATGAAGGGGACAAAAGTTTTTTCATATCTGGAAGTAACGCAACGGATGAGGGACAAAACCGGAATGGGCTCAGAAACAGCTCGAGGCAGTCGTAATCTGGATGGGGAGTGACATTTGTGGAAAATACTTTCCGTCCGAGCGCTCGTTATTGCATTTTAAAACGTGGTCAGTGACTGACTGAAGACGGGAAAAGTACGAACTATTTTCTCTAGTCTTGCATATATGTGTATGAAGGATCCCCATACGACAGTAAATGATTCCTCCAGATCTTTGTGCTAAAAATAACTTAGATAATTTTCTAAATTTCACAAAAAAAAGACATTTTGGTCATATATGCAGTGGCAGTGAACGTCATCTTTAGTATTATTACTACTATTACATACTACGTCAATGAATATTAATACTAACGGCGGTCACTCCATTTGTTCCCGCAATATCCATTTTTTTGTGAATTTTATCACTGTCTATCTAAAGGATTTATCCCTATTAGAACTTTTATTTATTAAAAAAAAAACTATTGATTCACCCGAATTTAGAATGATAATACTGAAAGAATCAAACAGAACAATAGCCAGTGCCATTATAGAGGGGAGGGAAAGATAAGGGGTAAGCAATGATTTTATTTTAGGTGAAATGTTTGGGAAATTGCAGATGGTTTCTTATGAAGGATAGTTGGAAATGTTGCTAGAATTAATCGTAAAGTCACCTATGTTTCGCAGAAAAGAAGAGGGGTTTTACAAAAAGTATAATGAAATTTAAAGGAAGGTTAAGAAATTCACTTTTCTTACATGCCAGGGTTTTTTGTTTTCTTTGTTTAGATATGTATTACTGGAGGCTCAGCATTAAATCTCAACTTGATCTCAATAAACTGATAAATTCACCAAAGTGGCCATTGATGTCAAATCCTTACGTACCTAATCTGTTTGTCATTGTTGCAGTGGTATCTGTAATTTAGTAAAGGACGATCTTAAGCCCGTAGAAACTAAAAAAGACTTGAAAAAAATAATGTTAAAAAAAAAACTGGGAGTAGTAACTGTTCTTCACAGCAGTCTCTAAATCTATCTTTCGGAGCAGTTTTTTCAGCATTTGCTGATAACCACTTCTGAAGAAGTTTAAAGAAAACAAAGCCAAATTAAAGAAAGGAGGTTTTTGAAATGTCGCGGTATGTGAGGATTTTCTGGTCAGTAACTGAAGTGTTTACCATTGTAGGTTTCCCATTTTTGTAACTTAATAGTTGAAGACTAAGAAAAAAAGAAATATGAGAATATCCACATGGGAAGCTAATTGGTAAGATCCTCTTAATATTACCCATGTCCTTGCAGGAGATGATGGCACTACAGACACTTTTGGATGTCCGTCGAGAGATTGGTGTGAATATTGAGTTTGGTGTTGATTGTGTCATTTGCATGGCAAAAAACAACTGGATCATGTCTATTGTTATTTTTTTAAGTTAGGAAGTTTTTCTGAAGGTCCTTTTTTCCGCAATAAAGGCACAAAACTTCCTATTATTGACTTCTTTAACCTGTGGCAGCTCTGTAATAGTGGAAGGCTTTTTATAATATGAGCGGGGAACCTGCTAAGGCTATTGGCGGTAACTTTGGGTGATTTAGGTTGATTTAAATTAAGCTGGTCTTTTTTACTACTACACATCTTTTATTCTAAGAAAATAAATTTTTTCGTGTTTTATTGAACAACTTATGACCTTAGTTCAGAATAAAATGGGGCCGATATACGAATTTCTTTCTTACTTTTCTGCACTCTATTAACTTCATCAATCTCTATTTCCTGAAAACTCAAGTTTCTTCCTAAGAAGTGTTTAAGTGGATTGATTGTTGTCTTTATCACTGGAGCACTTTTTGATTTTTTTTTTCTGGGAAATAATAATTTAGCTGTTTATGGAAAACAGTAATTTTGCATCAAGATTTTGCAGACTGAAAATATCAGACCGGTCTTTGGTATTCAGCCCCGTAACAAAAAGCTGAGGGAGATAATGCTTAAAATAAATTAATAGAAATAACATAAAAATGATACTTCCTACATTTTCCGTTAAATTTATGAGTCAAAGAAGTAGCTTTTGATAATGTTCTAGCGAATTTTCGAGTGTCGTGGTCTTTAGACCCTAGCAGCAAAGTATGAAAAGTAAAGCGGATACTGAAAATAAACAAATAGAAGTGCATGCGCGAAATGCGTTGGGGGAGGGGGGTTCCAGGCGTGTGTGATAACAAAATTATGAAGATTTTATAATGTCAACAATTGTTTATCATTTCAAATAATGAAGTGTTTTTCTGTTTCCCTTTCTTTAGTTCACTCCTAGAAATAAATATCATTTTAACGAAGGAATAATATTTAAAATCCAGGAACATACGAAATTAAAGCATACAAAGGAGTGAGTTTAAATCATTAATATTGGAAATAAGTTCCTCCCCCCACCCTCCTAATTATCCTTCTATTTAATTTAATCCATTAATCGCTTTCAAGTTCATATTTTTCTCGTAAAGTTAGTTGCTTCTATCGCTAGATTTGGTTTTATGGCTCAATTGTTTTTTCCGTCTTTTTGACTTCTGAAAATGTGGTAGTCATTTTTTTTTACTATTTTTGTTGTTGAAAAAGCGAACGATTATTTGTTCAGTATTTGGGCTTTCTAGCGAAATGCATGTGAAAGACGAACATACTTTTACTGTTTAGAAAAGGTAGAGATTGATGCAAGTCAAAGCAACGTCATCTGTCAAACCCAAAGCTTTTTTTTTGCTATACTTCAGTAATGTTCTGTCTTTTTGGCGATTCGTGAAACACTAGAACCCCCCCTATTTTTATAGTTTATATTCCATTTGGTTTCATTATATTTAAATGAAAGTGAAAATCGTTAATATACAGGGTTTGCCATATACAGTCAGATATGTAAGGCCCTTTTTAACGCTGAAGCATAATTAGATGCTAATCAGTTTTATTCCGTGTTTGTTTTTTTGCCCCTGGGTACTTCTTTTTTCCTCAGAATTAATTGGTGACACAGTGATTTTACTGAAAGAGGTCTAGAAATACGAATAATTTGCTTTCTAAGCGGATTTGATATTGAGGTGACTCTACCAAATTTCGAAAATGTATTGCTCATTGCAGGCAAAGCTCTTTGCGAGGTGAAGATAGTTTTAAAGCCAAAATCCCATAAATGAATAATTTTTTTATAATTTGATGGAAAAATTGTTCCCCTCAATCTTGCACTCCTCTTCATGGTCAGCCTTAGTGCAATTAGTCTTTGTACACTCAGTTCAACTAATCTGATGCTAGAGCTTTCAATCTTTTTCAATTTCCATTCTAAAAACGTGTCTGCAAGGCCGACAGAAGTTTGGCTGGGTTCCAAAATGGGTCTAGTCAGTTCTGCGAAATTTTGTAATATGGTCGAAAATTGACTGCAAATTGAGCGTCTACATCCTGGTTCGGCTCAAAGAACAGACTCACTTTAAAATTAAGCGTAGCTCAAGCTGCCCCTAATCCTTTTCCAATATAAAATCCATAGAAGAATGAAGATTTTGGATAAATTTCCAATGCGTCTACTAACATTAATTAAAAACTGCGGTAAAATTCTAGATGAGACTCAGAATTGCAATGAAAACTCGGCCAATTGAAACTGGAATGCCAGAAAGATTTATTGTTTCTTTCTGAAGCCTTCTGTTAGAACTGTTTGATATGGTTGAAACAATAGGTGTTACTTAATGCGGATCAAATCTGGCCTATAGTGGCCTGGATTTAAAAAATGCATAAACAGGTGTTTTACGAGAAAAATTACCATTTTTGCTTATTCAGGAATGGTATCTATCTTTTAGCTAGATTTAGTAGTAAAATATTACTTTGAGAAATAAATTAATATACATTTTTTTAAATGCTATTAGTCATCCGAAGTAAATCTCAAAATTACTTATCAGTGTTACGTTTTAATAATAAATATTTTTTTAGGCTAGGAAAAGGCAGTGGAGAAAAGTTTAAAAGGCAGTCACTTTTGGAATCGCGTTTTGAGAAAATTTGATGCCAATTTTGGAAGTCTCATAGACAAGTTTCAGGTAATAAGTGTGGAGAATCTTCACTTTTCATATCGACAACATTGCGTAACAGAACTGACTCAAACGCTTTAAACGTTCAGCCCTTGCACGCTTGTTATTTTGTTATCAGAATGAAGAAATATTTTTTACTTCTATAACTCATTTATTGTGATGATTGGAAAACTGGATTATATCAAAGTTCAATAGACAAGAATATTTAAGATTAACAAAAGCGTATTTATTGCGCTGAAACTGAACTGGGTGAGGGAAGGGGTGTTGAGATATTTTCAGATATGCTTTTTTCCATTGTAAGGGTGGGCATAACGGGCTTATTCGATTGAAAAAAGAAAGTTATAATGCCTTTTGAAGAACCAAACGGGTCTAGAGATTAACCAGCCACCCCTGACGATTATATATAAAAATAATTATCTCTGCAATTTCTTGAGAAAACTAAACTTTACCAGCTCTTGTATGCATGAACTTCTTCAGTAAAAACTCCCTTCTTTACAAATTTTAAGAGGCTGGTTGCCCAACAGTTGCTTGTGATAATCTCTTGTCATATAAAGATATAATTGACTTTTCTTTCATTTCTGTCCCTGACAAATTTCATTTATTCTCTCATAGTAAGCTTTGCTATTCTTAATTTGACTTCCTTTTAATTTTTATATTTATTTACTCATCAACCAGGCTAGTTAACCCCCCGCCCCTTGAAAGTCGATATACGTCTTTATTTCTATATGTTCTAAGTTCTCTATTGCTTTTAACTTTTCTTTGAACTTTTAATTTTATTGATTATATAATAAATACATAATAGAACTCTGTATTAATACTCTCGAAGAAAGTCGTTCGTATCATAAGCTCAGATCTTCTTTCTGATCGTCTTTACGCGACTGAGAAGACGAGACAGATGTGATAAATCAGAACATACAAAATGGAGGGTAATAAAAACAGCTATATGCCTTGTTTGGGCTGCATCTGCCAATAGTAGAATAATATTTGTAGGCATGAGTATATAATCAGTCAGAGGTAATAGATTCCGAGATTGCTTCTGCTTGATTTAGACTCTTATTGATTGGAGAGCATTGTTGAGTGGAGATAATCATACGATAAAGATTAGGCCAGGATCGCAGAAGGCCTTCATTCAACTGGAGTTCCCAGTGACTTCTTGATTTCTGGTACTAAGCCGGCTTAAGGGATTTGTGTTGATTTGAGAAGAACTCTTAGTTTCTGACCTGCATTGGCTAGGACTGATTACTTTTCTTGATTGTATTAAAATTCTACTGATTTAAATAAGACGAAACTTGGAATGTTCCAATGTTAAGAAATTTCTTCAATTTTAAATTTTTGTTTGACCAATTTTGGTTGAAATAACGAAACAGTTAAGTCTTTCTCTGGTTGGGAAAGGGTTAGTAATAGAATGCTAGTATTGGAGCAAACAGTTCGTGGTAACGAACTGTAGTAAGGAGTGACCTGGCCCAATAATAACAGAAAGTCTAAAAAATGGAATTTTGATATCAATAGTTACATTAAAAGAATCAAATTTTTACGCTGATTCTAAATAGACAAGTTTCATCAAGTTTAGCTTTACCCATCAAAAGTTACGAGCCTGAGAAAATTTGCCTTATTTTAGAAAATAAGGGGAAAACCACCCGAAAAGTCGAAGAATGTTAACGAATATCACATCATCAGATTCAGCAACTCAGAAAACCCCACAGTAGATGTTTCAAGCTCCTATATACAAAAATGTGGTATTTTGTATTTTTTGCCTGAAGACTGACTACGGATGCGTGTTTTTTTTTCTTTTCCCCAGGGGTGATCGTATCGACCCAGTGGTCCTAGAATGTCGCGAGAGGGCTCATTCTAACGAAAATTAAAAGTACTAGTTCCCTTTTTAAGTGACCAAAAAAACCGGAGGGCACATATACCCCTCCTTATTTTTTTTATAAAATAAGTTTTTTTCCTTATTTTATCCTCCTAATTTTTCTTAATCCACGCCTTTCTGCATAATGCAGTTCAGTAAGTTTCTTTTAATTTTAACCGAGATAATTTTAATTTGGGGTCGCTAGTGGCTTATCCCAGTATACTATGGTATCATTTACTGTGTATTTAGGGAACCAAAGGCATATTAAAAACATATGATTCAGCGAATATAACGTTGCTATACAATTTTGATAATATATTTTACCATTTAAACTTATTTATGTTTCCTTTATGGCTTCTTATGTCTGTGGCTTTGATAACATGATTAGATATCGGTCAATATGACAACTTTTGAAATGTCACTGCCAACGGAGAGGAAATTTACGCTCTAAAGCTTAATCACTTCCTTCTTCTTAATTTGCCAAAAAGTTGATAGTTATACGTAAATGCAGCATTTTATAGGATTTTACTGGGTAAATCCCAAAACACCTTTTGTAATATAAGAAAAAAGACTTATTTCACACTTTTAGAACTCCTAAAACTTTTGGCAGATAATTCACCCTCTAAGATTGGTTTAAGGGGTATCCCATCCCGTCCTTCAGCTAAAAACGAAATTATGTTTCAAAACCGAAATTTTTCCAAATGTTCTTATGGCACTTGGTATTAACCAAGTGACATATAGCAATCGCCAATTCTGTCGGTCTGTCTGGGTCTGTCGGTCCCGGTTTTGCTACTTTAGGCACTTCCAGGTAAGCTAGGACGATGAAATTTGGCAGGCGTATCAAGGACGGGACCAGCTTAAATTAAAAATAGTCTTTTTCCCAATTTGACCATCTGGGGGGGAGTGGGGGCCGGTTAATTCGAAAAAAATAGAAAAATTGAAGTATTTTTAACTTACGAAAGTTGATCAGATCTTAATGAAATTTGATATTTGGAAGGATATCGTGTCTCAGAGCTGTTATTTTAAATCCCGACCGGATCTGGTGACAGCGGGGGGGATATGGGAGGGGGAAACCTAAAATCTTGGAAAACACTTAGAGTGGAGGGATCGGGATGAAACTTGGTGGGAAAAATAAACACAATTCATAGATATATGATTGACATAAACGGAATGGATCCACTCTCTTTGGGGTTGTTTGGGGGGGGGGGGGTATTTCTGAAAAATTAGAAAAAATGAGGTATTTTTGACTTACGAACGGGTGATCGGATCTCAATGAAATTTGATATTTAGAAGGATATCTTGTCTCAAAGCTCTTATTTTAAATCCTGACCGGATCTGGTGACATTGGGGGAAGTTTGGGGTGGGGGAACCTAAAATCATGGGAAACGCTTAGATTGGAGGGATCGGGATGAAATTTGGTGGAAAAATAAGCAGAAGTCTTACATACGTGATTTACATAATTGGAACGGATCCGCTCTATTGGGTGGGGGGGGGGGGGGGTTAATTCTGAAAAATAAGAAAAAAATTCGTATTTTTAACTTACGAAGGAGTGATCGGTTCTTCATGAAACTTCATATTTAGAAGGACCTCGTAACTCAGATCTCTTATTTTAAATCTCAACCGGATCAAGCGTAATTGGGGGGGAGGGGGCAGTCGGGGGGGGACCGGAAATCTTAGAAAATACTTAAAGCGGTGAGATCTGGATGAAACTGGATGGGAAGAATAGAGACCTGTAAAAGATACGTGACTGACATAACCGGACCGGATCTGCTCTCTTTGGTGAAATTGGGGGAGGGGGGGGGGTAATTTGGAAAATTGAGGTATTTGTAATTTACAAAAGGGTGACCAGACCTTAATGAAATTTGATATTTAGAAGGATCTTGTGTTTTAAAGTTCTAATTTTAAATTCCGACCAGATCCTGTGACATTGGGGGCAGTTGGAGGGGGAAACCGGAATTCTTGGAAAATGTGAAAATTGGGGTATTTTCATCTTACGAATAGAATGAAACTTGATTTTTAGAAGGAATTCATGTCTCAGAGCTCTTATTTCAAACCCCGACCAGAACTTTTGACATTGGGGGGGGGGGGAATTGGAGGGGAAATCTTGGAAAAACACTTGGAGCGGAGGAATCGGGATGAAGCTTGGTGGATAGAATAAACAAATGTCCTTGATACGTGATTGACAGAATCGTACTGGATTCGCTCTCTTTGGAGGAGTTGGGGGGAGGGGTTCAGTGACCTGGCGAGTTTGGTGCTTCTGGACGTGCTAGGACGATGGAAATCGGTAGGCGTGTCAGGGAGGTGCACAATTTGACTTGATAAAGTCGTTTTCCCAGATTCGACCATCTGGGGGGCTAAAGGGAGAGGAAAAATTAGAAAAAATGGGGCATTTATAACTTACGAGTGGGTGATCGGATCTTAATGAATTTTGATATTTAGAAGGACATCGTGACTCAGGTCTTATTTTAAATCCTGACCGGTATTAAGCCTCTTATTTTCCTTTTTAAATCAATTTATTGATTCATAGAATTTTGTTAGAGCTCATACCATATGATCTCTTGGCTCTTAGCTCTTCTCGCCTCGTCACAAGTGCCATATGAGCTCTTAGCTCTTGTTCTTCAGGTCAATCTTTAGTGGTAGTAGTGGTAGTGATAGGCCTCACTTGAGCCGCTTAGGCATGCCCTTTAGATGCACAAAGGCTACATTCTTAGAATATTTCTACTAACCCGTCTGCCGGGGGGGGGGCTAGACATCTGAGAATAGGCTAGGACAAGATGGTGAATTGCTAAAAAATAAAACATATTTAATGTAAACTACAATAATTGAAGGGGGAGGAGCGGTGGACCCTAAAATTAATTTTGGACAGTGAATCCACCAGCCAAAAGTTAGTAATTTTTCAGATAGCCTTTTGATAATCCTAAATATGTCCCATTTCACTCGGAGGCAAACACACCCTCAGGCCTTACATCACAGACCTATAGCTAAACCATTCGAATAAAAAAAAAAAATATGCGTTTCTCAATCCTTATGTTTTTAATCAAATTAATTGAAAATATACTCCACCGATCATACTCCAAATATACCTCCATGTAATGTAATACCAATATAAAAACATATTTTTTAATGAAAAATCCAATTTGCAAACGATTGACGAGTTAACCACGCCAGGAGCTCTCCCTTGTCTTAGTTGTTTGCAATTAGGAAATGTAAAAAATAATATTTTACGAAAAACTTCATAAAAATAGCTATAGAAGGAATCAAACCAGATGCATTTTTTTTGGGGGGGGGCAGAAGGGGCACTTTGCCCGGTCTCAGAAAGTTTGGGGGTGCAACATTTCAAATAAATAATTTAGCGTTTATAATCATTTTGTAATCTGGAATTTTATTTTCATTAAAGTAGAGGGTGCAGTTGGCTGTACGTAACAGTAAAATGACTTCGAAATGTTTGTTTTTTCTATATCATCACGATTTCTTGAAAATAAAATTGAAATAGACAGAATTTAAGGAATTTAAATATTTTAGAATTCTTTAAGGAATTAACTTTTAAGCTAAAAGTAAGTGGACGGAATTAAAGAACTAGAAGCAAGCTTAGTTAAGAAAAGTGAGATTGAAATCAATGGAAAATTTTGTTAAAAATTGAAATTTTTTATAAGAACGGCCTAAAATTTCTGGAAGACAGTTGGGGGAGGGAGTGGTGGTGTATATGCTAAATCAAGAACCCCCACTGAATTGAGCCCATAACAGTCTTATTTATATATATTTTTTTTAACTAAATATGATAATTTGTTAAATGGCGCTGTTCAAAAAGGGAAACTTATGGTCCAACATTATTTTTGACTTGCCTCAAGGCAGATATTCATTTATATGGCATCAAATTACCATATTACTGTGACAAGATCTAAATGACTTTTAAGATCTAAGTGAGCCTTTAAAAAATAGTTCCGTCCCATCCTGAAATTGGGTCTCATCTTTTCTATTGCAAGCTTGCGCGGTATCCAGAGGGACTATTATGTGCAAACAGCCTTTTTTCTTTCCTGGGACGTGCCCGACCTGGGACGTGCCGACACTAAGCTATAGAGGTTGGCAGGATCTTATCCGCAATTTTTTTTTGGGGGGGGGGCAGGTCACAAATGAATTTTTTTTTGGGGAGGTACTAAAAAGACTTAAAAATACATCAAAGTTTGTTTATATTAATTTTTGTTACATTTTTACGAGTCAAAATACATTAAGGGGTGGGGGTTAAACCCCAGACCCCCTCCCCTCAGATACAGCCTTTGAGCTGGGTCTCATTTCCTTTGCTACAGAGAAGCAAGCATACTTGTCAAATAATTTAAATAGAAAAAAAAAGTTTAAAAGAAAAATAAAATTTTTTGTGATTCTTTTTGGAAAATATGTTATGTTTACATTTTAGAGCTGTAATTTTTGTATTTTTCAGAACTTGTTCTCATTTTCTTCATCAATGAGAAGCAAACATATCTGTTAAATAAAAAAAGTGTTTTTTTTTTGTTATTTTTTAGGAGGTGGTGGGATGCTTGGCATACTTTTCCGGAAGGTAAAAACAAAACCCTTACTTTATTATTTGCCGTTAACAGATGAACAGGTTTGTTCTACTTTCCAATTTACTTATTTCTAAATTTTATTTAATTTTATTAAAATGAATTTAGCTTTGTTAGATAAAATGATTTAATTCATGTTAATTTTATTTTAATTTGTTTCATGAATTGGTAAAAAACCTAACATGTTTCTTGGGAAATACTAGATATGAGGAAAACGTAATTGTAGACTCTTGATTAAATTTCTATTTTGTCTCTTCCCTGGCAGAATTTACTCTGGAGGTTAAAATTTTACTTTTATTAAAAAAAAACTGTTTCTTTGGGGTAGAGAAACTGAGGAAATATGAAGGTAACTGGTTATTTATTTTTTAATATAAGTTTCATTAAAAATTTCATAATTTAAAGTATAGTCTGCTGGGGGGGGGAGACCTTAAGTTAACACCCGAGGTATATGCTGGCAACAGATTTTGTTGAGATCCACAATCTTAAAAGGAAAAGCGCATTTTTGTTGAAGAGTTTAAGCAAAAGTTTTTAGCTATCATTGTAAAAAAGATCGTTGACCATGCGGAAAAATTGATTCAAGGATTCTTCAACAAAAGATGGGGAATTTAGGAGGGGGGAGCGCCGCTCATATACGGAATAATTCCTGTTTGTTCAAAGTTTTCATTGACCCTAATTAAATTAGTAAGTCTAGTATTCTGTAGAATATAAGGTAAAGAGATTGTCTTGGGATAGCCTATTCTATTCCGTGTTTGGCCCTAATTTAATATTAATTGATGTAGTATTTTATAGTCATTTTCTTAGCTTTCAATTTCAGTTGGTATCTGTTTTTCTTTTTTTTCTTCTTAACAGCCAGTCTCGTGACATTCAAAATTATTACGGTCGATGAATATGGAATGAATTTAAACTGGTTCTAAGACTTTGTCAATAAGTATATATGGCACAATTTAGGCCAAAAGGATACATTGTATTACTATGTTTAACGACATTGTTTGATACGATTTATTTAATCTATTGTACTGTTTGAAAAATTCTGACCTAATGTGCGTATTAGTAAGTTTTTCTCCTTTCTGTTTTTGTATTCTTTTAAGAAAAATAGCATTCATTACTCTTTGTTAATTTATTAAATGGTTTTATTGCAAGGTTATCTTGTTTTATTTTGCTTAAGTAATCCACCTATGAGTATTTGGTCTGAAATTTTATGCGCACGAAAGAATGCAAAAGGGTTAATTAGAATGGTGACTTATTTGTCGTATTTTGTGAAGTACTACTACTACTAATAACTCACTTTAGCACCAAGCCGCCTAAGGCCAACACAGCTACGCACGCTCCTCCTCCAACCTAATCTATTCAAGGCCTCCCTCCTTACACCCTCCCAGGATGTTTACATTCCCTTTAAATCTTTATTTAGGACATCCTCCCAACGCAGACAAGGACGACATGCTTTCCGTGTAGCCCCAGACGGTTGGCCAAAAAGGACAATCTTCAGCAATCTGTCATCCTTCATCCGTAGAACGTGCCCTAGCCATCTCAACCTTTCTTTCATTATGCTACTACTACTACTACTACTACTAATAACTCACTGCAGCACCAAGCCGCCTGAGGCCAACACAGCTACGCACGCTCTTCCTCCAACCTAATCTATTGAAAGCCTCCCTCTTTACACCCTCCTTGGAATTTCCCATTTCCTTTAAATCGTTATTTATGACATCCTCCCAACCGAGACAAGGACGACCTGCTTTCCGTCTAGCCCCAGACGGTTGCCCAAAAAGGACAATCTTCGGTAATCTGTCATCCTTCATCCGTAGAAAGTGGCCTAGCCATCTCAACCTTTCTTTCATAATAGCCGTAGAATGCGGGATTGAACCACGTTTTTCGTACAACCTACTGTTTGAAATACGGTCAGTCAGCCGGGTACCCAGAACAATCCGTAGGAGATTTCTCTGGAAAACATCTAGTAATAGCCCTAGAAAACGGGATTGAACCACATTTTTGTACAACCTACTGTTTGAAATACGGTCAGTCAGCCGGGTACCCAGAGCAATGCGTAGGCAATTTCTCTGGAAAACATCTAGTAAATTTTCATCTGCTTTTCTGAGCGCCCATGCTTCAGAGCAATATTTAACCACTGCCATCACTGTAGCTTCCAATATTCTAATCTTGGTTTGCATACTTATCTTCCTATTCTTCCAAACTTTTTTTAACTGTAAAAAAACACCCTGAGCCTTGCCTATTCTACTTTTAACATCTCCCCTGCTCCCACCGTTACTACTAATAATGCTACCAAGGTAAGTGAAGCTGCCAACCTGATCAATCTTTTCGTTACCCAACGTTACCTTTTCATCTTCACTTATTCCTAGCCTTAGTGATTTAGTCTTCTTCACATTAATTTTCAAGCCTATTCTAGCACCCTGAACTCGCAAAACCTCTAAAATTTTTATTCATTTTGCTGACACTTTCATCTAATATGCTTAACTCATCAGCATAATCCAAGTCCAGGAGGATTTTCCTCCCCATTTGATTCCATGGTCTCCAATTGCCTTTCATGTGCTCCTTAAGACGAAGTCCATCAAAATTATCTATATAAAGGGGTATAGAACACAGCCCTGCTTAAGTCCTGATTTAACACAAAAGAAGCTGCTAACCTCATTTCCTACCTTAATCGCAGCAGTATTATTCTCGTACATAGCACAAATTACTTTAATGTATTTTTCTGGTATACCATATATGGATAAGACCTTTACAAACGCTCTTCTATCAACAGAATCGGAAGCTTGCTCATAATCGAAAAAACTGAGGACCAAAGGTGTTTAATAACGAAGGGATTTCTCAATTATTAATCTAAGAGTGAAAACCTGGTCGACACATCCTCTGTCTTTTCTAAAACCGCACTGTTCTTCCTTTATAACTTTGTCTTTAGCATCTCAGTCTAAAAAGCATCATATTACTAAGTAATTTGTACCTACAGAGACCAGACTAATGCCCCGATAATTACGACACTCACTCTTGTCACCTTTCTTATACAGTGGTTTAATTAAGGTTTTCCTAAAATCATTAGGTACTTTCTCTTTTTCAAAAATCATATTCATAATCTTCGGTAGCTTATTCCTAACCTCAGAGCCACCATATTTGAGAAACTCATTTATCACACTATCAGCACTTGGAGCCTTATTATTTATTAATTCTTTTAGTACTGTCGCTAATTCTTCCTCACTAAACAAATCTTCCTTCACATCTAAGGTATCACAAACTTTCTGTTTTCATCTAGATCTTTTCCTGCAACTGTATCTCGGTTTAGCACACTCTCAAAATGTTCCACGCATCTTTGTTTAACTTTCTCCTTATCATTAATTGTGGCCCCATTCCTATCTTTAATTTGGACTAGTCCGGATTGACTACTCCCTTTCAATTTATTAACATGCCTGTATGATATTTTACTATTATGCCGTCTAGCTTTATCTTCCAGATCCTCAGCAATTTATCCATGGCTTCCACTTCACATCTGCCTAGTTCATATTTGTGTACCCATCTCAGAAAATAAGCGAAGACGTCTCGTTACACGGTTTACATTTGCTCTAGGAATATTAATTTAGGTCGTAAAAGTGGAGTCAATTTTCAATTGATGCGTTTTTAGAACTATTATTGGAATACTAAGGTTTTATACTACGATTGAGCTAATAATTTTTTTTTTCTTTAGATGTGACATTAATTATAAGGATAATAAGGTTTCTTTTTACTGTTTACATATATTTACGGTTTTTACACTTATTTGGGGCTGCATTTGGATTAAAATTTGCTATTTTACTAATAGGTTATTGGGTCATTCCATGTCAAGTCAACCAGGTCATGACACCCACCTTTTTAGATTTTGATGAAACTTGGCACAATTGTTGCATTTGCTATCCTATTGATAAATACCAAATTTTATTTCTCTATCTCTTATAGTTTTTTTTCTACAAGTTTTTTAGTTTTCTTAATTTAATGTGATTTTAGGCCTCAGACTTTGCGTCTTGCAATGTAGCTTGTATCTTAAAAAATTAATATTTTGAAAACTATTTGAGATATCACCATGAAACTTTGCACAATATTTAATTAATGTATTTAAAATAAAGAAAAAATACATTCACTAACCTACCTGAACTCCAACAAATAATAAGAATATTATAATCAGAATTTTTTTTTATTTGTAAACCTTTTTTGGGATTTACTAAAATTGCAATATCTCAGGTCTCAGACCTGGTAGAGTGTTCATTTTTTTTTAAATACTCCTAGATACATAGGCTAACAGATAAAAAAAAAGATGTATGGCTTTTTCACATGTTTAGTTAATATTCCAAAAAGTAGAATATTATTAAGAAATTATAAATATTACGGTTTACTTACATTTAATAAATGTGAAATAAAATAAAAACTGAAGTCTAAGATTCAATATCTTTTACAGCAATTATTAGTTCTGCTTGTTATATTTTTTCCACTTCCTCCAACACTTCTGTTTTTCTGATACACTCTTTTTTGAAGTAGCACATTCTGCCAGTGCTACTTGATTGCAGTGCATTAACTGTACTATAATGTGCTCCAAAGGTATTATGCACAAGTCTTCTCTTTGAGGGCAGTAAAAGCTGGCAGCAGGTCCTGGAGGGTGAAGAAAAAGAATTTCAGCATTTTCTTCTTTATGAAACACAGTTTTAACGAGTCCAAAGTACCACTTTCCATTGTAGTTTGCAGCAACAGAGTCGTTTAAAGATGGTTGAATGCAGACCCAATCCATAGCAGAATCAAAAGAGAACATTAGAGTAGGATTAGGACTATCAGTAGTCCTCCTTATTTCAATTTCATTTGTATTTAGTGGTTTGAAATAATGGACACTTCTAGTACCAGGAATAGTCTTGGTGATTAAAAATCATGATGCTAACTCCAATCTGAAAGCTTCAGCATTTTTTTTTTTGTCAATAAAGTGAAAGTTTACTTTTTCAATGTTGACTTTACAGAAGTCATAAACTGCAGTTGATGTCTTGATTTGATTTTCATCTGAAAGTTGAAGGCTGGCTTTTCGCAAAATTCTCTTAACAGTTCCTCCCAAGCCATCACATATTGATTTCCCGTGGCTTGTTGCAAAGAATGAACGCTCGGCTTTCATTCCAAAGTCTTCATGATGGTTGGTTAGGTTTTTGAAACTATTTCTATTTTTGTATTGACCAGCAAAGCCGTCAGTGAAATAATGAACTTGGTTTATTTTGGGATGATTTTCTTTCAGCCATTCTGAAATTTCTTTTTGTACATAATTCACAAAAGAAGTGTCATGTTGTAAATCATCACTTATGAAACAATGGTTAGAAATAAAAACTCCATCATCCTTTTTCTAGTAGAGTCCAACTGGATGAATTGTGCATCCACCTCTGTTCCAGTGATAACTTAGGATTTCACTTTGAATGGTGTAAGAATAATTTTCTCTGAAATCCATTACTACAATTGCTGTATTCAAAGGCGTATCTTCTTTCAGTTTTTTGAAAGTTTTAGACTGTGATTTTGTAATATATGAATGTGGGATTAGGTTTTCTACAGATTTGCTCAGTGAAGAAATACAGCTTTCAACGCTGATTGATTGCTTAACCATTTCTGTCCTGTCAGTATTAAAGCATTGGCTTATAATTATTTCTTCTTCTAAATCATAATCTTCGCTCAATTTTGCAGTTAAGTATTCAATCAGGGCATCATAAGACAGACAGTTGTCACAGTGGCGTAGCATACACTCATTGTTTTCAACATTACAAACCAACATCTTGATCAAATCTTTGTAACTTTCTTCAATTTTTACAGCATCTAGTAAAAATTTTACATTCTGGTGTATGCTGCATACACATACTGTATGGGTATCTGCTGACCCAGCAAGGACACGCCACTTTGGTCTTATGCTGAAAAATTTCGAGAATCCTATTTTCAAGTAGGGGCATCCGCATTTAAAACAAGAGTAAAGCTCTCTCAAATCACTGAGAATAAGTCTTTTTTGCATATAAATATTTTTTAATGCTCATTTTATCTTTTGCTCTGGGTAAAACTCTTGAATTCTCATCACTTTGGTAAAAGTCTGTCACAAGTTTAACTGTGTTTTCTGAGAGTGTGTTACCTTTTTTAGGGTCAGGGATAGCTTGGATACCTTTCTCTCCTTTAAGTTTTCTTGCTTGTTTTACCATATATTCGGTCACCTGAAATTCTGTAGCAACTTTTTTCTGGCTCCAAGATTCTGGCACCAAAGTCAGAATCTGAACTTTTTGGGATCTCCCAACAGACATAAGTTTTTCTTTTTTGATAAGAATTTCTTTTGTCTTCTTTTTCGTCTTCTGACATTTCAATGTCATAATCTAGAGTTTTGGAGATTTTTTCTTTACTTGTTTTGTTACTTTTTCAACTTTTCTTTTGTAATGCGGTCCCTTACTACATGGTGACAAATTATGAAGTTTAATTGGAGTTAAACCCAAATCATCTAAGGCTGCATTTGTTTGTGAAAAGGAGACATTTCTAGAATCAAATGAATCCAATTCAATCATTAGTTCGGCATCAGATTCACTTTCAGTGATTTTAGTTTTTCATTCACAGGAGTTTTGACATGAAGGAAAATTAAAAAAAAAAAAAAACAAAAAAAAGAATATCAACAAACATCCTTAAAATGGTAAATAACCCGTAAATAACCCGGTAAAATACATAATAAAAATTTGAACAATTGTCATGAAAATGAGAAGCGCCACCAATTTGTCTGGCCATGCGTTAATTTGACAACAATTTGAATTTGTAGGTCTTATAGCTCTAAGTAGATCTGGTAACCAGGTCCGCAAGGTCGACCGGTTATCACTGGGACCTTGATCTAAAATATTTTTTTTGTCACACAATTGTTTTGAAAACTTAAAGATACACTTCTTAGTGACTTTTTATTGGCTTCTTGTGTTTTTTTAATGGATCTATGCATACTGTTTGATATTTTTCACCCTTAATAGTCACATTGAGAAAGTAGTAGCTGTGATGGGAACAAACATTTTTAAATTCAATTAAATCGATTCGAGTACTAAGTTGAATTAACTCTTTTTCTTCCTCGGTTAATTCTGATACAGATTGTAATTTTTTGGAAGGTGTATAAGATGTCTTAAACAGTCTGATTGTTTAAATAGTCCAATACTAGAAGCTTCAGGATTTGTCTTTTTTATTTCCACTTACCCCATTTTAAAGTCCAAGAAGAAAATAGGTACAACCTGTAACTAGCCTATTCACTTAGTTTTACGCAATCACCGAGTCAGAGAAAATTGACTCTTGTTGATTTCCAAAATTAAAAGATGCATCTTTACTTCAAAACTAAATAGTTCTATTAAAAAACATTTAATGGAAATCACAGTTATATGCTGTAACTGTTATGTTTCACTTTTCACTTAATAAAATTAAAAGTCACAATCACTGCACAAGAAGTTTGCACTAAAGGGCTTCACTCCTTGCTCTATCAATAATTAATTGATTTTAGAAATAATTATAACAAATAAGTGGATATATAAAATTTTAAACACTTCATAGTTGATACAAACATGATCAGTAGTAAATAATTTACAATTTATCTTCATAAAGGTTTTGTAAATACTTTTAAATTCAAAGTGATTTGAGCACCCTGTTTAATTGAGTATTTTTATTCTGATAACAACTTAATACAAGAGAAGTTAAAATTAAACTTTAATTTACTTTCAAACAAAATGTTTCAAATTGTGTATTCTTTTAGTTGGTCTTTAATTTTGTTACTCATAAATAATGTTGAATATCAGTCAAACATGTGAAAAAGCCATGCATCTTTTTTGTTAATCTGTTAGCCTATGTATCTAGGAGTATATATAAAAAAAAAAAAAAGAACACTCTACCAGGTCTGAGACCTGAGATATTGCAATTTTAGTAAATCCTGACAATATTTTACATATAAAAAAAATTCTGATTATAATATTTTTATTATATTTCGGAGTTGAGATAGGCTGGTGAATGTATTTTTTCTTTATTTTAAATATATTAATTGAATATTGTGCAACGTTTCATGGTGATATCTCAAATAGTTTTCAAGATATTAATTTTCTAAGCTACAAGTTACATTTCTAGACGCAAAATCCGAGGCCTAAAATTGTGTTAAATTAAGAAAATTAAAAAATTCGTAGAAAAAAAACTATAAGAGATAGAGAAATAAAATTTGGTATTTATCAATAGGATAGCAAATGCAACAATTGTGCCAAGTCTCATCAAAATCTAAAGAGGTGGGTTTCAAATTAATTATTTACGGGGTGATTTGACATGGAATGACCCTATAACGTGTTTTTTGAATATTTCCACCAACTTATTAGGGCTATAATTTATTGCACCGTTTTACTTTCATAGAGAATCTGATGTCTATAATTTATATGACAATTTACGTGGCCAGACATTAGTGGGTGTTTTAATGCCACCACGGTTTTCCGCCACCGTATGTTTTTAGCCACTGGGGAAATCTCGCATCATCAAGAGAGTTAGTTCAGTAAGACGAAAGGGTCAAATATTTTGGTAGGTTGATCACCTCACTATGTTTCCCGCCAACTCATTAGTGCAGGTAGCACAATTAGCTGGTTCATGTTATTCCAGATCTAAATCCTTAAATGCGAAGAGGGTGTTTACCGTCACCAACGCTAACTCTACGTTAATTCTAGATAATACGAAGACTTAATCGAATGGTTCAAATAATCATTTATTTCAAGTTCTACTCAAGAAACTCTACAACTTCAAGAACTCAAGGCCCCCAAACCTCAAATTTCAAAAGGTGAGAAATCTCCCACAGAAATACTTCTCTTTAAGATTTTCCTTATCGATGCGTAGTTTTAACTTTCAGTAGCCTCTCGTCCAGTTCTCTATACACTTTGTAACGTTTTGGAGCATGGTTGGCCGTCTCAGTACACAGAAGTGTTGAGTACGCAGCTTTCTCTTCCTCTTTGAAGAACATGAGCTGTTTATAAACGGTTGGGTTACATTTGGCTATATAATTGGTTAGACGGTGGTGCATCACTGCAGTGCCAGGCACTTATCATTCTCTTGCCACTGCTTGACAAAATAGTTTTAAAGTGGACGGATGATTCTGGGGCTTGCTCAATGACGTCAAGTCATGCATCCCCTACTTCCACTACTAGGATATTTGCGAGGGCTGCAACTTTTCTGACATATACTCACAACTCTAGCCCTTATTGATTTTCGGATCGATACAGCGATACGTGGCCAAGAGCTTGCCCTTTTCTGTACAAACATTGAAGAATATTACACCCATTCTATTGTACCCCGTCAAAGTACTTTCTTGCAGCGTTCATAGCTGAGAGCTAAAAATTAGACTTCATGGTTCTGAAGCAAATCTTAGCTTTCAGAATGCGACTTTACGAACAAAGAGCCTCAAACACAAGCTCATAGGTCAACTCATGTTTTTTCCGAAAGATACGACTTAGCCTATAAAATTACTCCACACTTAATTTTGCACCCTTTTTCTTTCATAGGGAATCTGATTTCATTAATTTACATGACAATTTACGTGGCCAGACTACTAATAGCACGTGTTTTCATAGTACAACATGTTATATATTATTATTGTTTTTTGAATTATTTTCATGGCTTGAGATTAATTTCCTGACATTCCTGACATCATTGAGAAATTGATTTATTACCGTACTAGATACAGTAGGATTTTATTTCCGTATTTAAATATTAGTGTGGTAACAATTATTGATTTTACATTATTCCAAAGCAGATCAGTTCGTGCAGTACTATTGCAAAAGTCCAGCTATGAATCAAATTCAAACTTCAGTTTTATAGTTTGAGAATTGAAAATAGTCCGTCAAACATTGTAAATGGCTTTCAAGGAATTACTAAAGTAATGCAAAATTAAGCCCTAGGACCACTCCCAGTTTCTTCCGCAAAGTAAGATTATCAGTTAATTTTTAGCAGGAAAGATACTACTGTAAAATTCAACAAATACAAATGCTGATTTCCAAAAGTATATTGTTTACTCCGTTATCAGCTAGTTTATCAGTCAATTTTTTCTGTAGCCAATCAGCGAACCATTTGTAGCCATGTTCAATAGAATTCTAAATCTAATCAGGAATTGTTTTCCAACAGATATGAGTTAAATAGACTGGTAAGCCAGTGGCAACAAAATAGCAGCCATTACCTGTTTGAACCAGCCTTTCATATGCAAAATTAGGAAGTGTAATCATTAATATTGCTGGGATTACATTTATGGGTGGAACAAAAAATCGTACTTTGAAATGTTTTGCTTCTGGTTCCTTTTCTTCATTTTGATTGTTTATTTAGGTTTAAATTAGCCATGTCTGATCGTTATGCAAAACTTGCAGAATAAATTTCCCGAAATCAGTAGCCTTTTTTGTAATGTTGAGACCACTGAAAAATTTCTTTACTTGTTTTGCACTTTTTGCAATGTGATACCTTTGAGCTATCAAGCTCAAGAGAAATGTACCACGTAATAAATATAGCCAAATCCCAATCCTCAGCCATTTTTAGAAGTTTTTCAAAAATCAAAAATAAACACATTACTGTCAACGACAAGGACCAGCTGATTTTCATTAATTTCATAAGTGATTTCAGCCTCTTGAACACTGATCCCTTGCTTATCTGATTTTTAATCTTTGCTATCTGTAGCTGCCTTTACCTGAGTAATGCACTTTTTCTTTAAAGAGGAATTCTTATAACAAAATAATGTACCAAAAGAATAGTTTTTTTTCTAATATTCCTCTGCGCAAACAACCTGACAATCTATCTTCATGTTCGGAAAAGATATTGCTGGGCGAACCACTCGGCAGTCTCTTTAAATTTGAGTCTCTTTTTCTTTCAAACTTTTTTTTCTGGGTAATTTTGTCATTTGCAAAACCTTCAACTGAATGGACCATAGCCTCTGTCGGAAGGATTTTGTCATTTGAAACCTGATACACGTCTAATCTTTTCTGTTTAACAACTAAGCCAACAATTAATTTTGCTATTATTTCTAGAATCAAGCAATTTGGGTACGGCTTGTGCATCTATGTCTATTTGCCAAATTACCCGTCTGATTGTTTTGCAAAACGTGCATAATAAATTCCCCGAAATGGCGAGCATATTTTGTAACTTTGAGACTGCTGAACAATTTTTGTACTTTTTTTTTGCACTTGTTGAAATTTGATACCTTTGAACATTCAAGCTCAAGAAGAATATTCCACGGAATAAATATAGACAAATCCCAATCCTCAGCCATTTTTAGAAGTTTTTCAAAATCAACAATCAACACATTAGTGTCAACGACTTGGACCAGCTGATTTTCTTTAATTTAATAAGGGTTTACAACCTCATGAACACTGATTGCTTAGTTATCGGATTCTTAAGCTTTGCTATCCACAGCTGCCAGATTTTGAGCAATGCACTTAAAAAAAAAAAAAAAATCCGATTACAATTAATGCACCAAAAGAATTTTTTTTCTGATACAGCTGTGTGCGAACCACTTGCCAATCTATCAGCATATTCAGTTAAGATTCTGCTGTGTGAACACCTCGACAGTCTCCTTAAATTTGAGTTCTTCTTGGTTGAAACTTTTTATTTCTTGGGTAAAATGGCACTTACACGGCCTTTGACTCAATGGCCCAATGCCTTGGTCAGAAGGATTTTATTATTTAAAACTCGATTCACGTCTAATCGTTTATTTTTAAGACAACAATTACTTATACTATTATTTCTATAATCAAACAATCTTTTCTCTGGCTTGGGCATCTATGCCTTTTTGTAAAATTAGCCCTTTCTGATTGTTTTGCAAATTTTGCAGAATAAATTCCCCGAATCACGGGCATTTTTTTTTAATTTTGAGACTCCTGAATTTTTTTTAAATATTTTGCAATTTGACATTTACGGGGGGGGGAGAGGGGGTGAGTATTACGGGGTGCTTATTGTGGAAGGGGATTATTGCAGAGGTTTAATTATGATGACTAAGTGTATGTTGTGGCGGTCTAGCTAGTGAATGGCGTCCATTATTTATGACTAGAGAATCTTATTAGAGACGGATAGGTTTTATTATGTTACCTTTATCACATAGATTTCCTGTAGAGTGATCCTCGAATCACAAGAAATACACATGTTATCTGAAAGCATAAGCAAAGACAATATAATAAACGATAAGTTTATTTCGGTACTTACATACAAATTGTCTGATAAATGCACTTCAATAGATTGAGTATTCAGACAAAGAAACGAAAAGCATAAACTGAGGTTTAAAGATATATCTATGCCACTTTCAAATCCTCTCAAAGCTAAAACTTGACTGGGTACAAAAGCCTTCTTTCCTCACCTATATATTCTGTATTTATGCTCTATTTGACCTCTGTCTAAATAAGTATATCACGACTTCGCAATATCACTGATCTTTTTTCATCTTAATAAGATGTTGTTTTCTTACAGAATTGACAGGGCATATATTAGAATATATTCAAATTTACGCAATTAATATTTGCCGTAAGTCACGACTTAGTTCTTTTTTTCTAGATAAGATGTTACTTTCTTATGAATTGCATTCAAATTTATGCAAGTCACGACTTATGTCACAAAAAGTTGGTTGTATCTAAAAGCTAGTTTTTTCTCATATTTGTTTGCTAGTGCATTGAATACATCATGATAGAATAGTTTTTCACTATTTCGAAATCGGGTTGCAAAAGTAACAGTTTTCAGAGTCTTTATGGATTTTGGAGGGAATTATACGGCTGTATATCACATTTCCCCATTCCTTTCATAGAATGATGCCCTTATCATTCAGACTGATCTCCCATTTTATTATAGTTTATTTTGAAATTTATTTTTGAAAGTTTCATATTGTTCATTAATGGTTTAAAATGCATCCTTATATTGCTTTCATCATGGAATGGTTATTGATCTACATCTACAGTACTATATTCCTATGTGTTTATTATTTTATTCTTACACCTAGAACTATGGTGATTAAGGTAATATTGAATAAGCATGTTAATGACATAATTTAACGCGATAAAGCTTATATTCCTACACCTAACATTAATAAAATCCACTTCAGCAAAACTACAGGTTTACATTGAGAATACCTAGTTTAAATTATTATTATTATTTAAGAATTAACGACGCTTCTTGTTTTGATTCATTGAGTTACTGGTTCACGCAACTTATACTACTTTTTGACGTGTATACTCAACTAGATTCATCAAAGTTTACAATATTAAATAGAAAGTTGTTTTAATTTTTCAAAGTTTCTTGATTTTATTTGTCTTTGAAAAGTTTCTTGATTCTTTAATTATATTTTTCTATGACTGGTTTTATCGAGGCGCTTTTGTCTTCGCTGATCGTTGTGGGGTGGAAAATATCAGTAGTGTTGTTTTTCGGGCATACTTCGGTGGTTGATTAATCATGAAAATAGATGTAACTTGTTGTTTGATTTTATACCATAACGTGTGAGTAGTTGCTGCCATAATATTCCAGTGTCTGTAATAAAAATTTTCCGGCAGAATTGCATTCTCAATAAGTAAAATAGAACATAAAATAGGTAAAATTATTATAACAAAATTGAAAATAATAAAAAATTAACAATATTTTAAGGATTATTATTGCACCACTAATTATAGGGTTGTGGTCGTGAATACAAGAACGCTTCTATAAAATAGATAACTACTTGGTAGATGTTAGTATTGAGGAGGGGGGGTTAAGTGAGTGAAAGATTAAAGTAGTGATACGTCATTGATTAAGTCCTATATGTTTGACAAGAGAATCATGTTAGGGGTGGATGGTTTTTATTATGTTACCTTTATCTTATAGATTCCCTACTGAGTGTTCCTAGAGGTCACGAGAATAATACCTAGTATCTGGATCTATAAGCAAAGACGATATAACAAACAATAACTTTATTTCGGTACCTACATACAAATTGTCTGATAAATGCACTTCAATTGATCGAATATCCAGGCGAAGAAACGAAAAGTATAAATCAGGTTCAGAGATAATATTTCTAATGTTTCTTAGTCCTCTCAAAGTTAAATCTTGACTGCCAAAAGCCTTCAGTCATTACGTATATATTCTGTGGATATGAGATGTTTGATCTTCCTCTAAGCCAGGATCTCAGGACTTCGCAATTTCACAACGTTATTCATTTTTTTTGTATTAATGAGGTACTCTTTTCTCTTGAAATTATTTGGACGCATATCCGAAATTATGGGATATATGTTAAAAATTATGGGATGATATTAAAATTTATGGGACATATATTCAACATAATTAACATTTGTTTATGAAATCGGTTATGAACATTGTCGCAGTCACGAAGTAGTCAGAAGCTAGTTTTTTTATCATGCTTTTTGTCTAATTACTTTTTGGATAATTGTTGGCTAAATTTTCACTATTTAGAAATCGGGTTGCAAAATAACAATTTTCAAACCCATAGTGGATTGTAAGGGAGTCATAGTGTTTCATGTTACATGTTCCCCCTCCCCTCGTAGAATGATGTCATCCTCATTCAGACTAATATTGCATTTATATAATAGTTTGTTTTAAAATTTATTTTTTTATAAACTTGCTATCGTTTATCAATGTTTAAACTGCATTCTTATATATGTTTATTATTTTTTCTAACACCTGGAACTATGATAATTAAGGTAATCTTAGTGACGTAATTTAACACAGTAAATCGTACTGTCCTACACCTTAAATTAATATACTACACTTGAACAAAACTGTAGGTTTACACCGTGAATACCTAGTTTCAATTGTTTTGTTTAAAGGCGTACTATTTTTATGAGAATTGATTTTAATTCAACTATCTTTCTAATTGATTCAATGTATTCAAAAATATTAAAGCATAATTGTTGGGTTAAATTTACATCAAAAATTAAATAAACTTGACAGTTTTATAATATTCTGCAAATAGCTATTGGTATATTCTGATTAATTTTTCACAAAGTTTGTTTTATAATATTCTGCAAATAACAACTGGTACATTCTTGTTAGAATTCAACACTAAGTTTATTACGTCTCTTTCTTTCACATCTATGCCATTATCTTGTCCTTTGCCTATTTCATTTTTTGATTGGGTTAATTATTGTTCATCCCTATTAATATAAGTTTTTTGTTTTTGATTGTCCCGCTTTAACTTATACCACTTTTTGATATTTATACTCTACTAGATTCGTCAAAGTTTGTAATGTTTCATAAAAAGTTGGTTCAATTTCAGAGTATTTCTCATTTTGTTTTTGAAATGTTTTTTTGTTTCAGTTATTAAAACCTCGCTTGGATTTGTCGATTCATAAGTTATAACATTGCAGCTGACGTCAGGCAATTAAATTCTTGATTGTTGCTAATGTTGATACCTTGGGTTTCTTTATAGCTTGAGTTGCAGGCGATCTATTGGTTGTTTTGGTCGGAGTACTATTGTATTTGTGGTGGATATCTTGCTTATTTGAGTTATTGCTTCGTGTTATCCGAAATTTTTAGTTTGAAACCAGTTTGTGTATCAAGCTGTACACGTTTTCTTCTCAGGTCGGTATCATGACAGTAGATGTTACTCAATAACAATAATGAGTTGTTTGTTGCTGCCACAGTATGCCAGTCCCTACAATGAGAATTTCTTGGCGAAATTACATCATCAATAAGTAAAACAGCACATAATATTGGTGAAATCATTGTAACAAAATCGTAACTGCAGTACTTTATAATATCAGCAGCTATATATAATATCAGCAGCTATATAATCAGCAGTACTTTAATTATCATTACTTCACCACTAATGATAGTTTTGTGGGGGGTGAATACAAGAACACTATTATAAAATTACTAATTTTTTGGTAAAGTTAGTGGTCTGATTTTACAACTAATATTTTTCTGCCACCTTTTTTGTTACTGACGTATGGCTACGTCAGAAGGAAACACAATTCATTCTGTCATAGCCGCTCAACTATACATTAGCCATTTTTATTTACAATAGGGGTGGATATTGGTATATACAAGAGACGACCTCTCAACTCTCTTGTATTTGCGATATCCTCCCAGTTTTTATGAATGAGATATTATAGGGAGCAGTGTGGTTTAATTGATGCATCTTTTTTGCGTCAATTATCTCATGTTTGGGTTTTGCCCTCCCTAGTTTTAAGAGTTTTTCATAGTTCTGCGTTAGCAGTGCTCTTCTTGTTAGTGAAATGAGAAATACCAGAAATATGTTATTATGATATTGTACCAGGACTTTGGCGAGAATAATCTATACTGCCTTAATTCTAATGTTTCCTTTATCTTTGTTAATTGCGTTGTATCTTTAATTTTCTTGATTTTTTGCCACATGGAGGACTTTGTTTTCTCATTGTTTGTATTTGGGATTGTGAATGACAGATTTGTTCCTTGCAAATTATTACTTTTGGGCTTATGATTTTCGTGCTTGTTGTGATTAAGGGTGTTTGAACGGTTTTATCTTTGGATACTAGTGGCCAACCTTGTTTAATAGTTATTGTTCCAACTTCATGTAAGACTAGCTGAGTTCGATAACTGGGGCCAATTTTGTCGGTGCTATTGTAACAGGATATAGTTCTTAATGTCTTTTTTTGTACAGTAAATAACCATAGATCATTTCGTAGATTGATAAATATTTCTCCTCTTGTTCTTCCTATTAGAGCCTCACACGAGTTAGGAAAATTTTTCTGTTGTGATTCTTTTGAAAAAGATTTAACAAATATGATCATATTTTACGCTTTAGATGGGTAACATTTGTTAGCACAAACTGGACGTTTTCCTGGACGTTTGCAAGCACATATTTTCTTTTGTGTTGATCAATGAGCAGGTATTCTAGTTCCGGCACGATGCTCATGAATTGGTTTCCTTAATGTTAAGGGGAAAGGTAGATATTTTGTATAAATCGCATATGGAATGCTGATTGATGAGTAGAATTGTTACTACTGCGAAAATTTCATTATTTTTGGTGACATCTACCTTCAGTTTAGTGTAATATAAAAGTAAGTGTCCCACTTTTGGTTCTATTGGAAAATGAAGACTAAATTTTAACTGGGTCTTCATTTCATTTAGAATATTTTCGAGCTTTTGTGCTCATAAATCGTATGATAGGGTTCCACCCGTTAAGGCGAACAGTTCGAACTCGAATTTACTGACATCACTAGCCAGATTCAGTAATGATATTATCAATATATCAGTTAAATCCGTCGTAAAGTTTAAATTAGGAACTACTCATCTACTTCATTTTTCAAGTAATTCATTTTGCTGACTGTTCTGAATGTTTTTGGAAATAGCCTTAATTTTTTTTTTGATAGTTGGCTATACGTGCTTGTATTTTTTGTACATATGGCGTGGTATTAATGGCTGTATTTAGTCTTCACATTTTCGCTTAGTATACTTAAATCTTCGTTGGACAAACCGAATAGGTGAGATGGAAGTTCGTCGATAATGGGATTTAGGCTGGTTAATCTTCAGTATTTACGTCTTCGAAAAAAGACTATAAAGATTCGTGTTGTACTTTGTTTGAGCATTTGTATTTCTGCATTAAACGGTTCAAATAATCTTTCCAACCTTAGCCTGTATAGTAATAGCAAGGCTTGGTGATTAGATATTTTTAATGCATATTCTTTAGTTAATTCTGGAAGAACTTCAATTTGCTGTTCTTCAGCCATTGCTAGTCGTGCACAGGTCTTTACCGTCGATTGTTCAACACGCTTCTATATTTGTCACTCGGACAATTTTCATCTCTATTCATTTATTTTGTATTAGCATAGTCAGTATCAACGATAGGGACTTTCACACTGAATTTTGTTCTTCCTACAGTTCTTGAGAATGTTCCTACCTATCTGGTGGATTTTCATGGTTGTCTTATTATTATTACATATTTGTTATCATCTTCTTTTGGTCTTAGCTTATCAGAGATGGTTTTCGTTGTAATTTCTGAAAGAGGTATCCAAACCCTTAGGATGTGGTTAAATATGTGGTATTGTTGTAGGGGAGATATATTCCGTATACCTTGAGGTGGTAGATTTAATTTTGAACGTAGTCTTTTCTTCGTTTGGTGTTCAGAATTGCCAGAAGATAGGCGTGGTTGAATATTTCTTCGAGATGTATTTTTCCGAAGATGCTGATGCTTTACTAGTGGTTGTTTCTATATGATTGCTGATTGTAACATTGAGATATGGGGAGATATTTTAGATATGGAGAGGATGTCCATACCTATCTGGTGGATATTGCTGGCTCTCTTAATGTTATTAGATACTTGCTGTAATCTTCTTTTGGTCTTAGCAAATTAGGGATGATTTTTGTTGTAGTTTCTGAAATTGAGGTATCCAATCCCTTTGGCTGTGGGTCAGTATGTGATATTCTTGTAGGGGAGATATCTTCCATATATTTTGAGGTGGTATGTTTAGTTTCGGACGGTGTCTTTTTTTCATGTTGATGGTTTGCTAGTGGTTGTTTCTATATTACTACTGATGATAACATTGAGATATGGGAAAACATTTTTATTTTTCTCTATTTTCGTTGTTGTTTTTATTTTTTTTTTACAAAAATATTGGCATTTAAGTTTGTGTGTCGTTTTACTTAGATTATTAGTAAAATATGTCGTTTCTTATATACCTTCGGTACCTTTTAATATTTCTGATATTTTATTTCTCCATGTTACAATATTTGATTTTGATTTGAGTTGGTTGAATTTAAGGTGGCATGGTTTCTGATGTATCTTGAGGAATATTTGCCTTAGACTTGACATAGGTTGGCTTGATGTCAGTCGGTTCGGTTTCAGACATATCTCGGGCCTTATTTATAACGTTTGTAATGTCTTTATTTGTTGATTTTTATCAAAGATACTGGATAATATCTGTTTTTGCAACAGTCCCTTGCAGAAATTCCATATATTTGGGATTTCAATTAATAATGCGTAAATTCCATCATAGAATCTTTTTTCCTTTGAGAGGGTTTATTTGTTTTCTTTGCGTCCAAATGCTTTATTTGATTTATTGAAGAGGTCGGGTTTTCATTTATTGATTTCTTTCGTCTGTGTTTATTCCTATGGCTTTGTTAATTTCAGCCATTTTATTGTCAAAATCTTTCATTAAGCTTATAGATCTGAGTTCAGGGATTGTAGGGAACGAGATATCCCTTTTTTTACTTTTGCGGATGCACTTTATTACAGTATTTTGTTTGATCATAGGAGTCGAAAAATGGATTCCTTTAGTCCATTTTTAATTTTTTCAAGTTTTATTATTTGTTGGAATAATATTTAAACCGGTTTAGGATCTAGTTCTATGGATATTTCAACGCATTTTGACTGGTTAGAAGCGAATTTTTGCTTGAATGCTACTCCTTGTTTTACGTTGTACTGAGCTCTTACATGAAGGAAAATCCCTCATCAAAGTCGCCATGACCTTCATTTTGCTTTCTAATTTTAACCTTAATATTAGTTATTATAAGAATTTTACTACCCATCATAATGTATAAATACCCAAAATATGGAGTAGGAAAAATTAGGAAAAAACTGCACAGCATTACGTAATCAACAACAGATTCTCACCTACTTTCAGAAGTCTATATATCAGTTGTCGGGTCAAGATCTTGCCTGTACCGCAGTAGACGTTTTTGCACGGAAAAAAGGGGTGGGTCACTCCTTAATTCCTTGTAATATGCTGCTGTTGCTTGACCAAGGCAGAACTATCAAAAAATATTTTGCAAACTTATAAAACACTTACATAGTGCTTTATTATCAGCCTTAGTAAAAATACACCAAAACGGTACTAATGCAAGGAAGGGGGAAAACGAACGTATTATACACTTTACCTAGAATTGCTTTACAAACGTAGGATTAAATGCAATAAGAAGGCTATAAGCTTTACGAGTTTTTTCGGCAAAACAACTTTTCAGCAACTGACGAGTAGCACGAACACTGGGTCTAATTGGCAGTCCCATATATATTAAAGAATCCTTGGGCCTTAGCAACTCACCACCAATAACAATTTCAATAGGCTCTTTTGAACTAGGATTAAAAATCATTAGTTCAATTTTGCTTTTGTTGAACGATAAGCCTACTTCTGCATAGTTTGCATTAAGAATACGAAAATTCGATTCGATTCCCCTTATTTTACTGCTTATATTTAGAATGTCGTCAGCATAATTAGCCATTGATACATCTAATCCATCTAGTATACAAGTTGTGATCGCTTCTCTTGGGGTATTAATACACTACTATTAAAAAGTGGTGGGGAAGTAACTGCTCCCTGTCGGATACCTTTCTTAATAGAGATGGGGGGTTTGAGATTTTCAAGTGCATGATGAAGTACCTTTACTCCTCTATTCAGCTTATTGTATATATTTCTTAGCACTCTAATCGCAGACGAAATAACTTCCCTACAATGAGCAAATTCTAGTATATTGGCAGGAATACTAGAATCAAAAATTGAAACTCTAGGGAAAGATAAAAATGTTAATAAAACTAGTGGTATTTAATCCTATCTAAAACTTATGGTCTCCAGTCGTGTCTAAAACTTGTGATCTCGGGGGTGGACTCGTCGTCGTTCTCCTGCAGGTGTAATGTCCCCTGAATGGATCCTCTTGATATTTTTAGGGGTACTTTCGTACCTCTTGACTCCACGGTATTCATGTATTTGGTATTCTTCTCTGTTTCTGAGATCCAAAATATCTGAAAATAATTTTATTTTTCCATGTTCAAAAGTAATTATTTGAATTACACCGTTTTTTTATTTTAGTTTTTAGATAGAATGTTTGGAAGGTATTTTTTTTTATATTCTATTATCTACTTTGAGAAAAATGAATAGTCTTGAAGTAACTATTGACCATGGATCTCATTGGTCA
This sequence comes from Artemia franciscana, assembly GCF_032884065.1. Taxonomy (NCBI): domain Eukaryota; kingdom Metazoa; phylum Arthropoda; class Branchiopoda; order Anostraca; family Artemiidae; genus Artemia; species Artemia franciscana. Next base: position 37,337,646 of record NC_088875.1, read on the forward strand.
TAGTGTTCAGCCAATCATTTGATTTCTGTTGGAAACCTTTTTCTTGTTTGGTTATGCGGCAAGAGACTAAAATCAATGATTTACATATGTGCAATAGGCACAATTTTCAGAAGTAAGCAACTATTGTTAAACAAATACGAATTTATTTTACTTAGATAACTGATAAATCGTGCCATCAACGTCAGTTAAATTTTATTTTTGAAGACCTGGGCTGGGCGACCTCCAGTGCCATTAGGGCTACACTATTTATTAATTTAATTATTACTGTTTTATATTATGTTACTATTTTTATATTATATTTTATATTACTATTAATAAACTATTTATAAATAAAATGCAATTTAAAAGACGACAAATTGCCAACAATATCAGTTGAAATTTTAATTGGTTAGGTCTGGACTGGGCAACATCCAGTGCCATTAAGGCCACACTACTCACTAATGCTGATTTAGGTAATTTCTATCCAATAGTAATATAATAGGGAGTAATTAGTCCTGTTATTAAGTATCTTGTTGTACATAACAATTATAGATCAGCAGAACATATTTTTGCAAAAGCAGTCTGCTAGTAACATTACAATATCAATGTTAGTAGAATAGCTTGTAATCTACCACGAAGGAAGCATAGGCTTTTCAAATCCCGCTCCCTCCCCAACCCTTACTCTCCAATGACCTGTCTCCCAGGTGCAAGTGATGCAACATTCTAATGACGTAAGGGTAGGTATTTACAAACACCTGGTGGTTATTGCACAATTTATACTAGACTACTAAATATATGAATTTTAATTCTGTCTATGCTAGAAAAAATATGCTAAGAATAGGTCTAGTTTTTCCTAGCTTCCAATATGGTATAGCTAGTCAAAGTAAGGCGTAGGCATGAAATAATCTATTGTACAAAATAAAAAACACAAAATACATAAAATATACTAATTAAATAAAATATATACATAAATATAGTTTCCTTGTGAGAAGTTCCAGAATGCTGGAGGAGAATCCTATAAAGAAAAAAGATATTAACGATTTGCACAAATGCAAATGAAACTAAGAGAGCTATTGCGGAAAAGGGGGTTACATTCTTTTTGCCTATCTTGGTAATTACATCCTGATGGTCAGCACACAAAGGTGTTATCGAACACAGGGTTAGACATGTTTTGCAATTGTTGACATTTTTGCATTTCGATGACTGGTAAAATTAGGTGCTACAGAAAATGTGGTCAAATATCAGTCAAAAATTTGGACATATTGATATTTCAATCAGCGGCAAACTCCTCAAGTAGAATATTGATTGAAATGTTCCAGGCATTGTGAAAAGGGGAAGGGATTTCCCAATATTCATAATCTGGAGCGAAAGCTATAAAGGGCGAGGGTTTAAAGGTCATTGCATCAGTTACAGTTTTGATAATGATAAGAAAGTGTTCAGTGATTTATTATGGCAAGTGAAAATTTGAACAGTGGAAGTAGTCAGGGTTGTGGATTTTCAAAACCATCTGCGAAAAAACTAAGAGTTTCAATTAATGTTAGCGACACACAAATCAGTGTTGACTTGCTAGACCAAAATTTTTCGGATGTTGACGACGATGATCTCTTCTTACAAGTCGGTTTAGATCAACCACGTCCTTATAATCAGTTTGGAGGTGCTCAATTTGAATTGAAAAATCATGCCTTCCGCAATTACTTAAGATCATACAGCTTTAAATCCAATGTTGCCTTTATAAAACAAAGACCTGGAGAACTAGTTAATGTTTTGCGCCAAACTATCGGTGGAATTATACGGCAAATTCAAGCAGAAGAACGTACTAGTGTAAGGGCTCAACTGGCAATTAACTCAACTTTTAGCCGGGAAGATGAAGAGGATAGGACTGTTCCTTTGCTTTCGTACATGGAACGTTTGAAAAGAGGTGGGGAAATAGATGTGGAAATTAATAAATGCATCACAAAAATCAACAAATCAGCGGAGAAGTATGCTGAAAATGGAAGCAGATATTCTTTTACTTGAATTTCTTGAGTCTTGATATTTATATTGCGAAATTTTACGGGGATTTTCTCCTTCCCGTCGGCCGGAAAGGACCTCCAGTCCCGCAAACCCTTGCTAGCAAAAGCACAATTTTACGGATACGGTTCGACCGAGGGTTGCAATGTTTCAAATGGTCAGTCTTGGCAGCGGGACATCAAGTTTTAAGAGAAAATTCTGGTCAGTCTACTTTACAAGAGTTATATAAGAATCGGCTAGAAGGAAGTCATGGAGAGCCCGGCATTTTTCCAACCGTTACATTCGACTGTTTTGAGGGAAAATGGACAATCAAAATTAACGATATCTCAAAATGGAAGCAAGAAATTGCCTTTGCCTCAGTAGGAACATGTGTATTATATTCTAATGAACTAGAGAATGCAATTTGTTCAATTCGTGCCCCATCTCATTTTAATGTAAAATACTATGCCTATTTACTGTACGGAGAGTTGGAGGAATGACAACTACGCTCATGTTTGGCCTATTGTAAATCTATGCCGTTTACAATCTTCAGAAAAATTTACGCAAGGCGAGTCTATTGTCCATATTGCCTGTCACCATCAAGAAACACCATCAAGGAACATTAAACCTGCTCTCCTCACGGTTTACAAACACGGTATTATGGCTGATACGTTTTGGGACAATCTTGTTCCATATTATGGTGGCCCTCTTTCTGGCAGAACTTATTTAGCTAATTCCGATACTGACTCTTTCTTTATTAAGGTATTTGGAAAGGATTTAGTTGGCGATTTGACATCCCTAGCCTTCCGACCCATCATGGACTCCCAACTGGGACCCCACCAAATATCCCCATCTGGCGATATGTTCATAGAACTAATCGCCGCTTTGCCTAAATGCCACTATGTTGTAATGCAGAACGAGAGGGCTGCCAAAGGAACATCAAAACATCTGATGAAGAAAAATCTCACTGCGGAAAGATTTAAAGAAGCTGTTTTGAAGGAAGCGTAATTAGAACTACAGCCAACACCATAAGATCTCTCAAGTTGAAGTTATATACAACAGAAGTTATGCCCACTGCCATCTCTGGTGTTTCAGACAAAGTATATATTTCTGATGATGGAATCACTAACCTACTTCTTGGAACATTACAAAATTGAAGAAATGAAGTCATCTCAGATATGGTGTAATCATTTTCTGGTTATAAATTGAAAATTCCCAAAAATAGTATTGTATGAAAAGTGCTATTGAAACAATGTGTACTACAGTTAGTTTTCTTTTTGATTGTTTAGAAATCCTGTGTCAGGATTTAATAGTAAGATATAAATGCAAGTGTAAAATATATATGGAATATAACGATTCAGACATTTTAAATAACCGAGTTTGTATTTCGTGCAATTCTTCACCTGAGCTACGGATACGACTCGTAGAAAACGAAAGAGAAAGCTAATGCAGCGAAACAACAATTTTGGATGTTTTAACGTTGGAAGTAAAATTAACAGGCTATAGTAGCCATAGTGGGATATACGACTTTGAAGATTCAATTAGTAATTGTCTACAGAACACAATGCTATACCATATTGATAATAAAGATTAGAACAATTATACAAAAACGGAACAAGCTTTTAATCCGTTGCTCTGAAGACTACAAGAAATTTCTTAAGGACATTTAAAACCAACACTTTTTTTCTTCGGAGGACTGGATATAGATAATCTATAAGAGGAGTGGATCATCTTGAAATGCGACAGTTTAAAGAAGAAAAGCAATCAGTCAACATGTTTTAAATTGAAATACCATTTCGGATGATTATTTCCTTCCCATCGATGTCGGAGATAAGCATTTTCATATCTAAATTAATTCAAGAAAACGAAAAACTGTATGAGAAGCCTCCAAGGAAAAATTTATTTTTGTTATCGAGCAGCAGACACCATATGATAAAATATAAGAAGAAGTACCATGTCCATTTTATTCAGAATTTCGATGTTCTTGAGAACCTCAAGCCAAATTCTTTAGTGATTTTTGATGACCTTGCAACGCACACGGAAAAGCACTCGGAAAAGCTGTTGGATTTATGGACAATCAAATCCCATTATATGAACATTTCAGTGATATTAGTATTGCACAATCTTTTTCAACTAACAAAAAGTATTCGAACGACGAGTTTAAATACAAACATATGTGTATTATTTCGACAAGTACGAGATCAATCCTCTATTAGAACCTTAGGGAAACAAATGTTCCCACGAAACCCTCGCTATTTGTCCGACAGCTATAAAATGGCAACCGATAAATCTTTTGGACACTTATTTATAAATTTATATAGCAAGGAAAGAAATCTTATGCGATCAAGTAACGTTTTCGACAAAGAAACAACAGTATATCTACCATACGCATGGAAACTTACATCAAAAACTACCAAACACATCAAAACCTTTTGAGATTCTTGTTGAGATGTATTTGCAGCCAATGCAAGACGGCTTGGAGAGGAAAGAGCGCCAAACTCACCAATATTTTCATTAACTTGCTTTAATATTTGCAATTTCCCTAGTAACGAAATCTGTGTCGGGTAACAAGTAACAAATGTTCGACTCAAACCAAAAAATCTGACAAAATTCCGACTTTAAAAATGAATTTTCTCATTTTCTACAAATTTATTGACCCATTTATACCTTTTTCTTTTCTGCGGGAAGAAAGCTTGAGCCTTTCTTTTTACAAGCAGCTGCGCAAGAAGTTCATTGCGCCGACGTTGATTTTTACGGTTGATTCGCTGTGGACCATGGGCTGATTGGCTAGTCCAGTTCAGGTTCTTGGACCTTGGTAGATGGAACTGATAATCTGGTTAAGGAACCGATACAAGGCTATGATTTCAAAAATGCATAACTACTCATGGCTAGTCCAGTTCAGGTTCTTGGACCTTGGTAGAAGGAACTGATAATCTGGCTAAGGAACCGATACAAGGCGGTGATTTCAAAGATGCTTAACTACTCATGAGAATTCATTTAGTGGTATCAAAAAGCACATTAATAATGTAAACAGTTATGGCCGCCTTTGGCCATAGTTCAAAACAATGTCCAATTATTCAAAACAATAAGAAAAAAGCGCTGTAGCTCTGCCCTTGTAGATAGTACAGGTTCATAGGGCTATGCACAAACGAGTGACGTAAGGCTGATGCCAGAAGCGTAAGAACAGTTTATTTATTTTCAGCTCACGACTTAAGCTCGGCAATTTTTGCTTTATACGAGACACCTGAAACAATGGAAAAGTAATAAAAAGCAGGGTTTTCGAATTGATTTTAAGAGAGATATTTTCGGCTCATATTTTTTATGCTCCTTACCCTCTTATATCGTTCATCCGCGCCTAGCTTAAATAAAAGCTGCAGCTGTACTAGACTGAGCTCAATCGTCTGCCCTCGCGTTTGTTTTCACAGATTTTAGTAGTTTTAAGAGAGGAGCATCGACCTTTAAGTAATGGGACACATGTTTCTTTTTTTTCATGCCAGACTTGGCCCGCATGATAGAGGTAAGGGTCACACTTTTGAACTACTTCCTGTGATCTGTTTTAACGTCTTTCAAGGTCGAAAAGAAGTGTTCTAGAAAAGCGTTAGAAATTGGCAAGATCAGAAGATATTCCACAATGCTAACTATGTTGGGGAACCTCTGCTTACCATTTGGCGTTTTTATAGAAGCCACATGACGCCAAAAATCACAGACATCTGTCACGGCTGGAAGGTCAAAAAGCAGTAAACTTCGCCATTCTTCTACTATTTTTCTTAAATCCCACGACGCCGCATTATATCCCCTAAGAATCTTTTGCAAAATACTAATTGCACCTATATCCAAAGTTTTCCTAGGGTCAAGGAATTCGCACAATGTAAACAGTTCGTCTTTAAACGAGAATCGCTGCTTGATTTGCTTCACCGCCTCCACATATAACTTACGAGCACATTCATAGATGACTTTCACATCACTTTCATCTGCTTTGTACTCAGATCTGACTGAAATGTTGGAAGAGACTGGTGAGATGTCATTCCAAAGTACACATCTTTAACTTGAATGTATTCACTTGTTTTGTCAGGGTGGAGATTCAAAGGCGATGTTGGTCTAACGTAGCTAGTCTTCATGAAATTCATGGTCAGTTTTCTCAAAAGTATCTCCACCTCTACTTTTATTTTTTGAAACAATGGCTTTTCACTTTGGAAAAAGATTAAAATCTGTAAACATCTCAAGCACATAGAGCTGGAACTCAAGTTGAATCAGATGCGATGGATTCTTTAGGGCTTTTGATGCCCTGTCATTTACATGAGTGAGATCTTCTGCTGCTACTCCCTGAAATTAGCTACTAAGCGCATACCAATCATAGTCGGTCAACGCACATCCGAAGAGACAGCCAACGTGTCTGACCTGGAGCAAGCACATTCAGGACTGCGGTTTCAGTAAGCTTCTGATGCAATTCGAGCTCAAAGCGCCTTTTGGCGCTCATGCTGAAGTGATTATATACAGTGCGACACAGATCTTCCAGCTGCTTGGGCAATTGCTCGCAAGTGTAAAAAGCAATCAAACGAATTGAATGGCTGCTGCATTTGACACATATCACAGATGGGAATTTTTCTTTGACTCCGCTCACAACCGAGTAATCACAGCCAAATATAGTATTACATGTGTCCCCACAGAATCCAACCCAATTCTCTGTAGGTATATCCTTATCTTGAAGAACCTTGCAAATAAAGTTGAAAATGGTTTCCACATTTCCATCACAACACTCAACGTATATCTAGGAGGTCTAATTGTATTACAAACTGTTTATTGCAGGAAAAACTGTAACAGCAAGTTGTTTTTTCACAGCCACATCAGTTGTTCCACCGATAATGAGAGAAAAGACGTCACTCTCAGCTGATTACACTAAATTTCATTGTAGTGTGGTCCTAAGGCATATCTGATCACATTTGTCTTATTCTGCTTGCCCAGCTTGATTTTTTATACAACAGCTTTTTTTGTGTGTCAAGCTATTCACAAAAGGTACAAGTTTCTACAAATGATAAAGGAAGATTGTTTTCAACAATGAAAACAGCAATCTTGGCTTTTAGAGTTTGTTCTTGGTTTTTGTCGGTGTTAAGGATATGATCAATCCTTGTGGTGAACTTCTTTGTAGACTCTAGTTTCCTTGTACTGTCACTGTGCTTTGCACTCTTTGCATGTTTTTAGAGTTTGGATTTACCACAGCACAAGGACTGACTGCAATACTAACAGAAAGCGTTTTCATCGGAAGACTTGTCCTTAGAAAGCCGCCCTTTAAATTCAGGGACGTACAGCCAGCTGTGCGGGAATTTCGCTTTTTCCCTCTGCACCTTATTTTTCCGGAAGGGCCTTCTTTCTTTTTCGTTTTTTTTTTCGCCACTAAGATTTTCAATGTCAGTTTCAGAACTTTCAGAAGATGAGATTTTGTCTAACATGACGGTACTTCCGGCAATCAGACTTAATAAGTAAAACAAACTAATTATATTACAGCGAAGGATCTTTATTCAGCATGCTTTACTTCAAAAGAAAATATCTTCACTATCTCTTCACTGATATTCACAAATATCCACAAATACAGTAGGGCTATGATGGTTTAATGCTTTCCAGCTAGGGTAGCCACTAAAAAAAAGTAATTAAACCTGAGCTTTTGAAGATCAGAATGTGATTTTCCTATATTTATGCTTTAATTTGAGACCAAAATCACTTCTCTATCTTGCCTCTAAGCATTTTAAATTTTTTAGAAAACAATATTTTACAGGAGGAAATACCTATGTTCAACTATTGAATTTAGGGTTCTGTCAATCTAGTAGCCAAATTGGGACTATATGTTTCAATGAAATTCTATGAAAGTGGGTGGTTTTGAGCTGGTTTTGGGTACATAGGGAACCCCAGCAAGTAAGTTAGATAGGAAAGTATGAATATGACCAGCAAGGCTATAGTCTCATAGACCTATTACTGCTGTAGGTTGCTTACTTTTTCTCCTTAGTATCTATAAATTTTTGTAGGCAAGCTCAGCTGTTTTTTTACATCTAAATATACATTCAAAATTAAGAAATAATATTAAATAGCTAGGACATCTTACCGGTGGCCTTACAAAACACAATTTTGTCCAGAATGCAATGATATTTTTAAAATACTTTTTAGAGATGTTTTAGATAAGTAAACCTAAAAAGAAAAATTCACAGCTATTTTGTTCTTTGACAAATAAATCGCCAATTTGTGTCACTAGGTGTTTATGTGGCAACCCTATTACATGTTCAATACTCCGTACCAGACACTGTATCCTGCTTGGCCCAGAATCCGTTTAATTCTGATTTGCCGTAGTGGAGTAGGCTAAAGCAGACTTATGATGGCCCTGTGTGCTTCACAAGCTCAATTTTAGGTAATATAATTGCAACAGCCTAATCCCTATTAGAATGAAATTTTGACCAAGAAGAGGGACAGTTTTATCAATCTTCTACTATTGTACTCTACATACCAGGGCCCAGACCCAATTTCTTTCTTCTATTTGGTGGACTTTGTCTTCATTTTTTTCAACATTTTGGACCTCTGGCTATGAGTAGCCATAGTAAAACTAGAGTATAGCTAGCTCTCATGTACTTTATTGACAATAGAAAACAAAGCTATTGGATCATTCCTTTTTCATCCTATACTGGCAAAAAATCTCACCTTAACTTTACTTAAATCCCAAATTGGCAGCAGCAGCAAACACACATATGCAAATTTTCAAAAGTTTTGCCTTTCTCAAACTAGTGGAAAGGATTTTTTTAAAATCACTAACAGAACGGCCCACCAGTGTTGCTAGTTTGAAAATCCTTCACTAGAAAAAAAAAAATCTAGAACCATTCAGAACAGGTGAAATATCCGTTCCTTATTGAAAATCCGACAAAATTTATATATACAATCTACGATTTACATCACTTCTCTCCATTTTGCGGAGCTTTAACTCAAAAATTTAATTTTTACTCTCTCTTGGAGAAATTTTGGGAGTTGGATTACAAACGACTGGATGATTCTGACACGCAACTTACAGTTTTTGAAAGATCGGCTTATCACCACCCCTGGCCGAAAGTTCATGACCCACACGGGAACAGTCAGTTTCCACCACATAACTATCACTTGTAAACAAACTTCCATGACCATTTTTTACTTTTTGATGACAGCGAGACGTTAGGAGAACCAGAAGGATCTAATATGTAAATCAGGATCACATTCGTAAATAAGGATCAAATACGTATTATAGGATCAAATTGGTAAATCAGGATCAAATGCCTAAATCAGGGTCAAATACGTAAAGACAGCTCAATGTAAAACCTGGGATGCGACAGGTGCTTCTGGAGATAACTAGATGACATTAATAGATGTACTGCATACAAGGATGATAGTTGTTTGAATGATTACTTAAGATGTACTTCGATAGGATTAGTCCAACTATTTATATACTGCAGGCAAATTCCTTGGCTTCCTCTTCTGCCTACATGATGCTTCAAAGAAAGTTTGGAAAATGGAGAACTGAATACCAAGTGATGTCTCGTCTTCAAAAAGTATGGTTCTCATATCACGTCGATGAATCTACTCTGGGCCGACCAATGAAGATTCAAAGTGCTTTTTTTCTTCAAAACGTAATGGATATGGATGGATATAGAAAAGAGCCATGATTGAAGATCGATGTGGTGTTGGTGCGCTGCCGGGTGTAGGTCGTTGAACCTAGATGTATGGTGACTATCAATTACTTATAAAACACCAAATTAAAGGGAAGCTTTACTCTGAGTAACGTTTTACTCCCAGGTTTTTGAAATCTATTTCTTGTTTCTTTTCAAAATGTAGATTAAAGAATATTGTTTCTATAAAACGTTCATATAAATCTGCAATGCTAAGTTGATTTTGTAGGGCTGGTTCTTTACTCATAATTTTAGTATTATTTAAAAATTCTTTACATCCTTCCCATTGTTTTGTTTGCTGTCTCTCTTTATTCTCATAAAAAACGTTGCTACCATCTAAATGTGCAACGGAATGCTGGGAATTTTCTGTTTCTTTACTGCTAGTTGACGCAGAAAATCGTGCAATTAATTCATTGCTATAAATTTCTAGCTGTTGGTCATCAACCTGAGCAACTTTTTCTTGCTTGAATTTTTGTTTCCAAAATTTGACTTAATATTAATCTACTTGATCTGAATCTTTACAAAATGGCTTTTGATCATAGCCATGAACACGAAAGGAACTCTCTAAATCCGTTTTTATATTTGGCGTAGTAGTTACCAGCAATCTTTCCAGCTTAGTCTTTTTTTACTCAGCAAGCAAATTAATTACTATATTGTTATTATATGTTGCAATTTCATCGAAACCTTCAATTAGGATTACTACCTGCATTCCATCTACAGAACCAATAAGAAGATTATTCTTTAATAATTTCTTCTCTAAACCATCATCAAGCTTTAATAGTCTGTTGAGCAAAGAATCTATTCACTGATCCATTAAACTGGCTACTATTAACCGAGTCATTTAGTGTTTTCAACTGACCAGTGTGCTTGATTAAACCAATTCTTATCATCCATCTACTGAGATATTTATATATTTTTTTCTCTGATAAGGTAGTCAGAACTGTCGTTTTCCCCATCCCTTTTGTATCAGAAATGATTCTTACTTTTGTTTCTTTAATGTGATCCCCCATCCCATTCAAATGAACCAAACGAAAGATTTTTTTTGTTATACGTTATAGTTATGCTAGCTACTATTAGTTTGAATGTATTGTTCAAATTCTTTGAAGAAACATACGGCCTTTTCCCATCAATCCATCCAGAAGGACGACCCCCTTTTTTAAAATAGGCCTTCTTCTAGACTTTGTTGATACTGTTTAAATGAATTACCAAGTGTTTCATTAAAAGGAGTACCTTTAAATATTTCTTGCTGATTTCGACCACTAAGTTCCAAATCTAATAAATCTGCCTTAGGTTGATTAATTAAAAAACTAACCGATTTAAAAAGTTGTTTATTTCGTCTTTATGTTCGAGTTTTGTTAAACATTGTTGGTTGTTATTTTGACTTTCAAAATGACAAATTGTTTGCAATAGCCTTGTTTTCAATTCATCACTTATTGCATCTAGCTGTTTATTGTTCTTATTGTATTTTTTTTTTAGGTTTTTCTGGCGACAGGTCAAAAAATCTAAAATACCTAAAGGTTTTTCCTTTTTGAATAGGAAGTTTACTCTTTCTAACTGTTCATTGTCAAAATAAGCACTAGTAAACAAGCCCATATATTGTACTTCAGCTCCTTATAAATATTTTTTGTTATTTCCTCTTCATTATCCCTTTCCCTTCCCTTGGTCTGAGGCCTTAGGCTTTGTCCGAGGCTACTCTTTTCGTCGGTAAATATTCTAATATTCTGTTTAAAGTTGAGGTAAGAAAAGTAGTATTGTGTACTGTAGTTTTGCTGGTAATATAGTACATTTGGCTGGTTCTCAATCCTACGCCTGAACGGAAGCGAGAGCTTGGATACTACTTTATTTATATGATATTACTAAACTAGAAACATAAATACTCAGAATATATTCAACATTGCTTTTCTTCACTAGACTTGAAATTGAACTGAACTCGTTTAAACACTCCCCTGACTGACGACATACAAAAGAGTCATTACTGACGATCGATTTCTTTATTTGTGGTTTCTTATCAACGATACTGTATAATATTTGTTTTGCCACAATCCCTTGAAGTAATTCCATATATTTGGAATTTCATTTAATAAAGCTTAACTTCCGTCATATAATCTTTTTTCTTTTTTCCTGTTTCTTGTTCTTTTTCGTGTTTGGTTATACGGCAGGAGACTAAAATTAATTATTTACATATGTGTATTAGGCAGGATTTCTAGAAGTGAGTAAATATTGTTAAACTAATATGAATTTATTTTATTCTAGTCATATAACTGATAAATCGTGCCAAGAACATCAGTTGAATTTTTTTGAAGACTGGGGCCGGGCGACCTCCAATACCATGAGTTCTACACTACTTATGAATTTAAAAAAGAAAATGCAGTTTAATAAGCGATAAATTGCCAACAATATCAGTTGAAATTTTAATTGTTTATGTCTTGGGCAGGGCAACATCCAGCGCCATTACGGCCATTCTACTCGCTAATGCTGTTTTCGGTGATTCCTATCCTGTTGTAATATAATAGGGAATAATTACTTTCTTGTTATTAAGTATCTTGTTGCGCATAACAATTATAGATCAACTCGACATATTTTTGTAAAATCGGCATGCTAGTAATATTAGAATATCAATGGTTTTTAAACTTGGGAAAAAGAAAAAAATATTTGCATTAAGTTTTAAAATAGGATAAAACATTGTTTATCAGTTATTATAAGAGCAGATAAGATAGAAGGTAGGGAACTTATTAATATTTAAATAATAACAATTATGATAGAATTTATTAAATTGGAAAGAATTTTCTTACTTTGGATTATTCTTTTTATGGCAAGTGTGTTTAGTCTATGTTCATTCAATCTTTCGTATTAGGTTATAAAGGCTTGCATGTTGATTCATCAGAAATCTAAGTAAAAAAAAGATCTCAAGAGTTTTAATTACACTTTCCCTATGTAGAATATGGATAAAATGGAAATTTCACACTTGGGGTATCAGAAATGATTCTTACTTTTGTTTCTTTAATGTGATCCCCCATCCCATTCAAATGAACCAAACGAAAGATTTTTTTTGTTATACGTTATAGTTATGCTAGCTACTATTACGAACGTTTGAATGTATTGTTCAAATTCTTTGAAGAAACATACGGCTTTTTCCCCTCAATCCATCCAGAAGGACAACCCCCTTTTTTAAAATAGGCCTTCTTCTAGATTTTGTTGATACTGTTTAAATGAATTACCAAGTGTTTCATTAAAAGGAGTTCCTTTAAGTATTTCTTGCTGATTTCGACCACAAAGCTCCAAATCTAATAAATCTGCCTTAGGTTGATTAATTACAAAAACTAACCGATTTAAAAAGTTTTTCATTTCGTCTTTATGTTCGAGTTTTGTTAAACATTGTTGGTTGTCATTATGACTTTCAAAATGACAAATTGTTTGCAATAGTCTCGTTTTCAATTCATCACTTATTGCATTTAACTGTTTATTGTTCTTATTGTAATTTTGTTTTAGGTCCTTCTGGCGACAGGTCAAAAAATCTAAAATACCTAAAGGTTTTTCCTTTTTGAATAGGAAGTTTACTTTTTCTAACTATTCATTGTCAATATAGCACTAGTAAACAAGCCCCTATATTGTACTTCAGTTCCTTATAAATATTTTTGTTATTATCTCTTCATTATCCGTTTCCCGCAAAAACGCAAAAACGAGGCTTGGCTTTCCCTGTGAATACTGTGTTGAAAAGGTGTTTTAGACAGAGGTAATTATGACGTTAACTTTTTTTAATTAACCTTTTCTTTAAGAGATGTACCAAACGATAAAAAAATGGAAGATTTTAAAAAATTAAAAAAACTTCTTATGAAACATTATAAACTTTGACGAATTTAGTGAGGAGCATAAAAGGTGATATAAGTGAAAGTGAAAAAATCAAAAACTCGAAATACATCTACCACACATACAGCAGTGCTCTCATTGTTATGTGCCATGGCAATGAGTGCTATCTCATTGCCATGGCAATGAGTGCTACACTACACATACAGTAGTGCAGCACTCATTGCCATGAGTGCTACACTACTTATTAATTTAAAAAAGAAAATACAGTTTAATAAGCGATAAATTGCCAACAATATCAGTTGAAATTTTAATTGTTTATGTCTTGGGCAGGGCAATATCCAGTTCCATTACGGCCATTCTACTCGCTAATGCTGTTTTCGGTGATTCCTATACTGTAGTAATATAATAGGGAATAATTACTCTTGTTATTAAGTATCTTGCTGTGCATAACAATTATAGATCAACATGACAGATTTTTGTAAAATCGGCTTGCTAGTAATATTAGAATATCAATGTTTTTTAAACTTGGGGAAAAGAAAAAAATATTTGCATTAAGTTTTAAAATAGGATAAAACATTGTTCGTCAGTTATTATAAGAGCAGATAGGATAGAATATAGGATACTTGTTAATATTTAAATAATAACAATTATTATATAATTTATTAAGTTGGAAAGAATTTTCTTACTTTGGATTATTCTTTGCATTGGTCTACCATCTTGTTTAAAAGTTTGTATTGAAATAAACATTTATGGCAAGTGTGTTTAGTCTATGTTCATTCAATATTTCGTATTAGGTTATAAAGGCTTGCATGTTGATTCATCAGGAATCTAAGTAAAAAAAAGATCTCAAGGGTTTTAATTACACTTTCCTTATGTAGAATATGGATAAAATGGAAATTTCGCACTTGGGGTTAAGTGACAATTAAGACTGATGGCTGTCAATGTATACATTGACTTAAGGTCAAGAATTTAGTTAGCAGTCTACCTGAGAAAAAATCTTCAACTAAATGGCCCATATTCTATGTCCGAAGGATTTTATCCTCCTTCAGGCAAGGTCTTTCAATAATAGATTCAACCCACCGTTCAATAAACGTCACAAGTGATCCAATTGAGTGCTTAATATATGTCTATTAATAAGTTATAACATAGCAGCTTACGTCAGGCATTTCTCATATTCATGATTGCCGAAAATGTTGATGTTTTGGGTTTTTTCATAGCTTGGCTTCTAAGCGATCTGTTGTCTGTTCATTGTCCATGTCGGAGCACTGCTGTATGTGTGGTAGATGCATTTCGAGTTTTTGATTTTTCTACTTTCACTTATATCACCTTTTATGCTCCTCACTAGTTTAAGCAGGGACTTTATGCAGGTTGAGTTTGGAGCATGTACACAATATCCTCTTTTTCTGATGGTCAATTTTCGTAATAAGTTTTGATAGTCTCCTGTAAATTCCCCTGAAAACAGAACATTTGTATATGTTTATAATGGGGAAAATCCAGGGGCATGCAGGGTCTTAAAACAAGTGGAATGGCTTATCTGTGCAGTAGGCGTATGACTGACGTTCGCAGTATATACTCGCTGTGATATATCGCAAAATAAATAATTATCTAAAATTTTTAGGAACCGCTTGGGACCAAATTTGAAAAAAATATATCTGGGCAGTAATTGACGTTCATATTATATGGAATTGGTAATTTTTTTACGATCACATTTTGTGTATCCGCATATTATTCTGCACTCTTGTCAATCTTGCAGTCAAATGCGTTTATAACACTAAACGCAGGATCAATCTTCGCCATTATGTTTGTATAAATAACGTCAGTCTATAAAACTGTCCCGATTTTCACTTTTCTTACTGGAATATTGTTGTCGTTGAATAGTTTAGGCAGGGACTTTACGCAGGTTTAGTTTGGAGCATGTACACAATATCCTCTTTTTCCGATGGTCAATTTATGTGATAAGTTTGGCTGTAGTGTGGCTGTACTCAACAGGTGGGCTAACACCGAAGGTTTGAGCAGAGGAAGGGAGTGTTTTTGCTCGGAAAGTTTATTTTGAAAGACCTCGTTCTAGTCAATGCCTTAAAAAGGAATTCAAAGTTATATTTTAATGACGACATATGAATTCACTTTTATCTTTAGTACCTAGGAGCAAAGACTAGGAACTGCTGAGCTATATTTTTAACGGTTAGCTGTTCCGTATTTTTTTTTTTTAGAAGTTCTTTGTTATTTCATTTCTGACATTTTCCGATAATTAAGGGAAGGCCAGTGCCCCTTTGAACCTTTCAACTGATGCCTCTTGCTTTTTCCTTGTACTTATACAACTAAAATTTCAGGTTTATTTATTTTATTTTCACATGTTTAATTTTAATACTTGTGATCCTTATTATAAATGTCTCAAATGCGATTATAACACTAAACGCAGGATCAATCTTCGCCATCATGTTTGCATATATAACGTCTGTCTTTAAAACTGTCCCGATTTTCACTTTTCTTTCTGGAATATTGTTGTCGTTGAACAGTTTAAGCAGGGACTTTACGCAGGTTGAGTTTGGAGCATGTACACAATATCTTCTTTTTCTGATGGTCAATTTTTGTAATAAGTTTTGATAGTCTCCTGTAAATTCCCCTGAAAACAGAAGATTTTGTAAGAACGGAGATATCATTTCTTCATATTTATCAGCTTAAGAAAAGGAATCTGCATCACACACAAACAGATAGATCCTTACACAAACAAACACACACACACACAGATATATACACACAGACGGACACAATTAAAAATTCTAGTGCCCTTTTTAAGTGACCAAAAAGATTTAGAGGACAACTAAATCCCTCTTACTCCCTTTTTTTCCCAAAACTCGTCAGATCAAAATATTGAAATAGTAACGTTCATATTGACGTTCATATTATATGGAATTGGTAATTTTGTACGATCATATTTTTTGTATCCGCATATTTTTCTTCACTCTTATCAATCTTGCTGTCAAATGCGATTATAACATTAAACGCAGGATCAGTAATTGACGTTCATATTATATGGAATTGGTAATTTTTGTACGATCACATTTTTTGTATCCGCATATTTTTCTTAACTCTTGTCAGTCTTGCTGTCAAATGGGATTATAACACTAAACGCAGGATCAATCTTGGCCATCATGTTTGCATATATAATGTCTTACCTTAAAATTGTCCCGATTTTCACTTTTCTTACTGCAATATTGTCGTCGTTGAATAGTTTAAGCAGGGACTTTACGCAGGTTGATTTTGGAGCTTGTACACAACATCCTCTTTTTCTGATGATCAATTTATGTGATAACTTTGGCTGTAGTTTTTGGCCAGACATATATCCAGATATGGGATTCTATCTAGACATGCATAAGACCGCTGATTAATGAAAAGTTCTTGTTTCAAATTACAGTAAGATGTTTATGTGTAATAAAATAAAAGTTTATAAGCTGACTTTTTGCTTCCGTTTAAAACATTTAGAGTAATATCAAAGTATAAAAAGAAAAAAACCTTTATAGTTTATAACACCATCACCATCCATGTATGTTTAATCTGTGGTCATCGTACATGACTTCACACCACCAGCACGGCGATTTCTTCATATATTTCTTCATTCTTTTTTTGCTAACCCTACCAAGCAGCATTTTTGATTCGCAGAGCCAAGACGGTTCTTCGCCTGGGTGATGATTTACTTGCAGATGACACGGCAAGGATAGTTTCCTTACAGAAAATTTGTCGGCCTGTTTATCAACTGGAACGTCGAAAGCAATGATGCTATACAATACGGGATCCAAGTGTGACATTATGTTGGTATGTTGAATGTCTTTCTTATACACTGTACCAATTTTGGCACGACAAACAGGAATGCCGTGGAAGTTGAACAGTTTCATTCTGTCATTTTAAAATTAAAATGACAAATTTAAACATTTCACGTTTTTTGTATCCGGATATTTTTCTTCACTCTTGTCAATCTTGCAGTCAAATGCGATCTTAACACTAAACGCAGGATCAATCTTCGCCATCATGTTTGCATATATAACGTCTGTCTTTAAAACTGTCCCGATTTTCACTTTTCTTACTGGAATATTGTTGTCGCTGAATAGTTTAAGCAGGGACTTTACGCACGTTGAGTTTGGAGCATGTACACAATATCCTCTTTTTCTGATGGTCAATTTTTGTAATAAGTTTGGATAGTCTCCTGTAAATTCCCCTGAAAACAGAACATTTTGTACATGTTTATAATGGTGAAAATTTAGGGGCATGCAGGGTCTTAAAACAAGTGGAATGGCTTATCTGTGCAGTAGGCGTATGCCTGACGTTCGCATTATATACTCGCTGTGATATATCGCAAAATAAATAATTATCTAAAAATTTTAGGAACCGCTTGGGACCAAATTTGAAAAAAATATATATCTGGGCAGCAATTGACGCTCATATTATATTGAATTGGTAATTTTTTTACGATCACATTTTGTGAATCCGCATATTATTCTGCACTCTTGTCAATCTTGCAGTCAAATGCGATTATAACACTAAACGCAGGATCAATCTTCGCCATTATGTTTGTATAAATAACGTCTGTCTTTAAAACTGTCCCGATTTTCACTTTTCTTACTGGAATATTGTTGGCGTTGAATAGTTTAGGCAGGGACTTTACGCAGGTTTAGTTTGGAGCATGTGCACAATATCCTCTTTTTCCGATGGTCAATTTATGTGATAAGTTTGGCTGTAGTGTGGCTGTACTCAACAGGTGGCTAAAACCGAAGGTTTGAGCAGAGGAAGGGAGTGTTTTTGCTCGGAAAGTTTATTTTGAAAGACCTCGTTTTAGTCAGTGCCTTAAAAAGGAATTCAAAGTTATATTTTAATGACGACATATGGATTCACTTTTATCTTTAGTACCTAGGAGCAAAGACTAGGAACTCCTGAGATATATTTTTAACGGTTAGCTGTTCCGTTTTTTTTTTTTTTTTTTTTTTTTTTTTTTTTTTTTTTTTTTTTTTTTTTTTTTTTTTTTTTTTTTTTTTTTTTTTTAGAAGTTCTTTGTTATTTTATTTCTGGCATGTTCCGATAATTAAGGGAAGGCCAGTGCCCCCTTGAACCTTTCAACTGATGGTTCTTGCTTTTTCCTTATACTTATACAACTAAAATTTCATGTTTATTTATTTTATTTTCACATGTTTAATTTTAATACTTGTGATCCTTATTATAAATGTCTCAAATGCGGTTATAACACTAAACGCAGGATCAATCTTCGCCATCATGTTTGCATATATAACGTCTGTCTTTAAAACTGTCCCGATTTTCACTTTTCTTACTGGAATATTGTTGTCGTTGAACAGTTTAAGCAGGGACTTTACGCAGGTTGAGTTTGGAGCATGTACACAATGTCCTCTTTTTCTGATGGTCAGTTTATGTAATAAGTTTTGATAGTCTCCTGTAAATAACCCTGAAAACAGAAGATTTTGTAAGAACGGAGATATCATTTCTTCACATTTATCAGCTTAAAAAAAGGAATCTGTATCACACATAAACAGATAGATCCTTACACAAACGAACACACAAACACACACACAGATATATACACACAGACGGACACAATTAAAAATTCTAGTGCCCTTTTTAAGTGACCAAAAAGATTTAGAGGACAACTAAATCCTTCTTACTCCCTTTTTTTTCCCAAAACTCGTCAGATCAAAATATTGAAATAGTAACGTTCATATTGACGTTCTTATTATATGGAATTGGTAATTTTGTACGATCACATTTTTTGTATCCGCATATTTTCTTCACTCTTGTCAATCTTGCAGTCAAATGCGACTATAACACTAAACGCAGGATCAGTAATTGACGTTCATATTATATGGAATTGGTAATTTTTGTACGATCACATTTTTTGTATCCGCATATTTTTCTTCACTCTTGTCAATCTTGCAGTCAAATGGGATTATAACACTAAACGCAGGATCAATCTTGGCCATCTTGTTTGCATATATAACGTCTTTCTTTAAAACTGTCCCGATTTTCACTTTTCTTGCTGGAATATTGTTATCGTTGAATAGTTTAAGTAGGTACTTAACGCAGGTTGAGTTTGGAGCATGTACACAATATCCTCTTTTTCTGATAGTCAATTTGTGTAATAAGTTTTGATAGATCCTGTAAATTCCCCTGAAAACAGAACATTTTGTAAGAACGGAGATATCATTTCTTCATATTTATCCTGATCTGAGGACATTTACTTTAAAGTTAGACCTCAATTTGCCAAAGATGCACTTACGAATTTTTTCAATATCTTTTATTGAGAAGTGAATGACCTTATCTACCCCTGAAAGTCGGATAGCTGACATTTCCCGTAGTAAGTAAGGAGAGGGGTTTCTTGATGGTTGTCTTGGGGCTGAAGACCTTTTCTGGGGTTGTCTTGTTACTGGGGAGGGGGGGAATCTACAGGCCTCTCTCTCTTATTTCTCTTTGGTTGTTGGACTATCTGAAAGCCATCTTTAGTAAGGTAATCAGGTGGTAGTGGTGTTGGGCTTATGTCCTTGGTGAATCATTTACATTTATAAATGCTGCTATTTCTGAATCAGCTTCATCCATAGATTGCTCTGGAGAGACATGGTCTTGGATATCCGCCTAGTAGGGGTTTAATCCCCAGCTCATCAAACATCAAAAAGAGGGGTGTTGACTATTTATATAGGCTTATATATAGGCTATATATATATATATATATATATATATATATATATATATATATATATATATATATATATATATATATATATATATATATATATATATATATATATATATATATATATATAGGATTGACTATGTATAATGGGGAAAATCCAGGGTCTTAAAACAAGTGGAATGGCTTATCTGTGCAGTAGGGGTATGCCTGGCCCTCGCAGTATATACTCGCTGTGATATATCGCAAAATAAATAATTCTCTCAAATTTTTAGGAACCGCGTGGGACCAAATTTAAAAAAAAATTATATCTGGGCAGTAATTGACATTCATTGGTAATTTTTGTACGATCACATTTTTTGTATCTGCATATTTTTCTTCACTCTTGTCAATCTTGCAGTCAGATGCGATTATAACACTAAACGCAGGATCAATCTCTGCCATCATGTTTGCATATATAACGTCTTTCTTTAAAACTGTCCCGATTTTCACTTTTCTTGCTGGAATATTGTTATCGTTGAATAGTTTAAGTAGGTGCTTAACGAAGGTCGAGTTTGTAGCAAGTACACAATATCCTCTTTTTCTGATAGTCAATTTGTGTAATAAGTTTTGATAGTCTCCTCTAAATTCCCCTGAAAACAGAACATTTTGTAAGAACGGAGATATCATTTCTTCATATTTATCAGCTTAAGAAAAGGAATCTTTATTACACACAAACAGATAGATCCTTACACAAACGCGCACACACACACCGATATATACACGCAGACGGACACAATTAAAAATTCTTGTGTCCTTTTTGAATGACCAAAAATATTTCGGACAACTAAATCCCTCCTACGCCCTTTTTTCCCCAAAACTCGTCAGAAATAGTCGTTTTGTTTAGCTTAGTGAATGTCAGAGAATTTTTACCTTTGGAAATACCAAGTCCTCCACCCTCCAGCCCCTGGGGTTAGGTATGTAAGTGTGGAAAACTGTGTGGTTGTACTCAACAGGCGGCTGAAACCGAAGGTTTGAGCCGAGGAAGGGAGTGTTTTTGTTCAGGTCTCTCTCTCTCTTATTTCTCTTTAGTTGTTGGACTATCTGAAAGCCACCTTTAGTAAGGTAATCAGGTGGTAGTGGTGTTGGGCTTTCTGTCCTTGGTGAATCATTTACAGTTATGAATGCTGCTATTTCTTAATCAGATTCATCCATAGATTGCTCTGGTGAGAGATGGTCTTGGAAAACCGTATGGTAGGGGTCTGTTGTCCTCTCATCAAGACAGCTGCTTTTTATTTCTTCTGTTGAATAATCAGATGTGCTATTGTATACAGGATTACGATACCGACAGCTTACAGGATTGCTTCCCTTTGAGTTTTATTTCTTCTGCCTTTACTGCAAAGTTAAGGACTTCTTTAATCTGCAGGGCTTGTTGTATAAGTTGCCTATTCTAGAAATAAATGTCTATGTCACCTGATCTGAGGACATTTACTTTAAAGTTAGACCTCAATTTGCCAGAGATGCACCTACGAATTTTTTCAGTATCTTTTATTGAGAAGTGAATGACCTTATCTACCCCTGAAAGTCGGATAGCTAACATTTCCCCTAGTAAGTAAGGAGAGGGTTTTCTTGATGGTTGTCTTGGGGTTGAAGACCTTTTCTGGGGTTTCAAAGTCCTTGGCTTCCTCTTCTGCCTACATGATGCTTCAAAGAAAGTTTGGAAAATGAAGAACTGAATAGTAAGTGATGTCTCGTCTGCGAAAAGTATGGTTCTCATATCACGTCGATGAAGCTACTCTGGGCCGACCAATGAAGATTCAAAGTGCGGTTTTTCTTCAAAACTTAATGGATATGGATGGATATAGAAAAGAGCCATGATTGAAGATCGATGTGGTGTTGGTGTGCTGTAGGGTGTAGGTCGTTGAACCTAGATGTATGGTGACTATCAATTACCTATAAAAAAACAAAATAAAGGGAAGCTTTATTCTGAGTAACCTTTTACTCCCAGGTTTTTGAAATCTATTTATTGTTTCTTTTCAAAATGTATATTAAAGAATATTGTTTCTATAAAACGTTCATATAAATCTGCAATGCTAAGTTGATTTTGTAGGGCTGGTTCTTTACTCATAATTTTAGTAGTATTTAAAAATTCTTTACATCCTTGCCATTGTTTTGTTTGCTGTCTCTCTTTATTCTCATAAAAAACGTTGCTACCATCTAAATGTGCAGCGGAATGCTGGTAATTTTCTGTTTCTTTACTGCTAGTTGACGCAGAAAATCGTGCAATTAATTCATTGCTATAAATTTCTAGCTGTTGGTCATCAACCTGAGCAACTTTTTCTTGCTTGAATTTTTGTTTCCTAAATTTGACTTAAAAAAATCTACTTGATCAGAATCTTTACAAAATGGCTTTTGATCATAGCCAAGAACACGAAAGGAACTCTAAATTCGTTTTTATATTTGGCTTAGTAGTTACCAGCATTCTTTCCAGCTTAGCCTTTTTTTACTCAGCAAGCAAATTTATTACTATATTGTTATTATATGTTGCAATTTCATCGAAACCTTCAATTAGGATTACTACCTGCACTCCATCTACAGAGCCAATAAGAAAATTATTCTTTAATAATTTCTTCTCTAAACCATCATCAAGCTTTAATAGTCTGTTGAGCAAAGAATCTATTCATTGATCCATTAAACTGGCTACTATTAACCCAGTCATTTAGTGTTTTCAACTGACCAGTATGCTTGATTAAACCAATTCTTATCATCCATCTACTGAGATATTTATATATTATTTTCTGTGATAAGGTAGTCAGAACTGTCGTTTTCCCCATCCCTCTTGTATCAGAAATGATTCCTACGTTTGTTTCTTTAATGTGATCCCCCATCCCATTCAAATGAACCAAACGAAATATTTTTTTTGTTATACGTTATAGTTATGCTAGCAACTATTACGAACGTTTGAATGTATTGTTCAGATTCTTTGAAGAAACATGCGGCTTTTTCCTATCAATCCATCCAGAAGGACGACCCCCTTTTTTGAAATAGGCCTTCTTCTAGATTTTGTTGATACTGTTTAAATGAATTACCAAGTGTTTCATTAAAAGGAGTACCTTTAAATATTTCTTGCTGATTTCGACCACTAAGTTCCAAATCTAATAAATCTGCCTTAGGTTGATTAATTACAAAAACTAACCGATTTAAAAAGTTTTCTATTCCGTCTTTATGTTCGAGTTTTGTTAAACATTGTTGGTTGTTATTTGAATTTCAAAATGACAAATTGTTTGCAATAGCCTTGTTTTCAATTCATCACTTATTGCATCTAGCTGTTTATTGTTCTTATTGTAATTTTTTTTAGTTCCTTCTGGCGACAGGTCAAAAAATCTAAAATACCTAAAGGTTTTTCCTTTTTGAATAGGAAGTTTACTTTTTCTAAATGTTCATTGCCAAAATAAGCACTAGTAAAAAAGCCCATATATTGTCATTCAGTTCCATATAAATATTTTTTGTTATTTTCTCTTCATTATCCCTTTCCCATCCCTTGGTCTGAGGCCTTAGGCTTTGTCCGAGGCTACTCTTTTCGTCGGTAAATATTCTACTTTTCTGTTTAAAGTCGAGATAAGAAAAGTAGTATTGTGTACTGTAGTCTTGCTGGTAATATAGTACATTTGGCTGGTTCTCAATCCTACCCCTGAACGGAGCTTGGCTACTACTTTATTTTATATGATATAACTAAACTAGAAACATAAATACTCAGAATATACTCAACATTGCTTTTCTTCACTAGACTTGAAATTGAACTGAACTCGTTTAAGCACTCCCCTGACTGACGACATACAAAAGAGTCATGGCTGACGATCGATTTCTTTATTTGTCGCTTCTTATCAAAGGTACTGGATAATATTTGTTTTTGCCACAATCGCTTGAAGAAATTCCATATGTTTGGAATTTCATTTAATAAAGCGTAATTTCTGTCATAGAATTGTTAGCTGGAACATTAGTTTTTTCTTTCTGATAAACTAAAATGATCTTTTTCTTAGAACCTAATTGAATTATGCTAGACAATAAGGATTTATATAGATCAAATAGACTATCTTGACTGTATGACCGATCATTACCTGCTATTATCAATAAGTTTATGACTGAGCCATTGAATGCGTTTACTACAGCTTCTTTATGTTTACTGCTTCGTAAAACGTCTTCTAGGGCTACAGACATTCAATTATCTTTCCCATGACTATAGCCGTTTCTGGTGTTAAGGTACTACAAAAGTTTTATACGACTCAATGGGGGTTTTGAAGTTTGTAGAAACAATACATGTCCATTGTCATCATCTAGAGATCGATTTAGTCCAGTTGATATATGTGAGCTTTCAAATGAACAATACGAAAGAGTTTGTTTGTTATACATTTTAGTTATGCTAGCTACTATAACGGACGTTTGAGCCATGAATGAAGATCGATGTGGTGTTGGTGTCCTGTCGGGTGTAGGTCGTTGAACCTAGATGCATGGTGAGTATCAATTACTTATAAAATAACTAAATAAAGGGAAGCTATATTCTGAGTAATCTTTTACTCCCAGGTTTTTGAAATCTATTTCTTGTTTCTTTTCAAAATGTATATTAAAGAATATTGTTTCTACAAAACGTTCATATAAATCTGCAATGCTAAGTTGATTTTGTAGGGCTGGTTCTTTACTCAGAATTTTAGTAGTCTTTAAATATTCTTTACATCCTTGCCATTGTTTTGTTTGCTGTCTCTCTTTATTCTCATAAAAAACGTTGCTACCTTCTAAATGTGCAACGGAATGCTGGTAATTTTCTGTTTCTTTACTGCTAGTTGACGCAGAAAATCGTGCAATTAATTCATTGCAATAAATTTCTAGCTGTTGGTCATCAACCTGAGCAATTTTTCTTGACTGAATTTTTGTTTCCAAAATTTGACTTAAAAAAATCTACTTGATCTGAATCTTTACAAAATGGCTTTTGATCATAGCCAAGAACACGAAAATAACTCTCTATATCCGTTTTTATACTTGGCCTAGTAGTTACCAGCAATCTTTCCAGCTTAGTCTTTTTTTTACTCAGCAAGCAAATTAATTACTATATTGTTATTATATGTTACAATTTCATCGAAACCTTCAATTAGGATTACTACCTGCACTCCATCTACAGAACCAATAAGAAGATTATTCTTTAATAATTTCTTCTCTAAACCATCATCAAGCTTTAATAGTCTGTTGAGCAAAGAATCTATTCACTGATCCATTAAACTGGCTACTATTAACCGAGTCATTTAGTGTTTTCAACTGACCAGTGTGCTTGATTAAACCAATTCTTATCATCCATCTACTGAGATATTTATATATTTTTTTCTCTGATAAGGTAGTCAGAACTGTCGTTTTCCCCATCCCTTTTGTATTAGAAATGATTCTTACTTTTGTTTCTTTATATGATACGTATGTGATGATTTTTTTGTTATACGTTATAGTTACGCTAGCTACTATTACGAACGTTTGAATGTATTGTTCAAATTCTTTGAAGAAACACACGGCTTTTTCCCCTCAATCCATCCAGAAGGACGACCCCCTTTTTTAAAATAGGCCTTCTTCTAGATTTTGTTGATACTGTTTATATGAATTACCAAGTGTCTCATTAAAAGGAGTACCTTTAAATATTTCTTGCTGATTTCGACCACTAAGCTCCAAATCTAATAAATCTGCCTTAGGTTGATTAATTACAAAAACTAACCGATTTAAAAAGTTTTTCATTTCGTCTTTATGTTCGAGTTTTGTTAAACATTGTTGGTTGTTATTTTGACTTTCAAATGACAAATTGTTTGCAATAGTCTCGTTTTCAATTCATCACTTATTGCATCTAACTGTTTATTGTTCTTATTGTAATTTTGTTTTAGGTCCTTCTGGCGACAGGTCAAAAAATCTAAAATACTTAAAGGTTTTTCCTTTTTGAATAGGAAGTTTACTTTTTCTAACTATTCATTGTCAAAATAAGCACTAGTAAACAAACCCCTATATTGTACTTCAGTTCCTTATAAATATTTTTTGTTATTATCTCTTCATTATCCGTTCCCCGCAAAAACGCAAAAACGAGGCTTGGCTTTCCCTGTGAATACTGTGTTGAAAAGGTGTTTTAGACAGAGGTAATTATGTCGTTAACTTTTTTTAATTACCTTTTCTTTTTGAGATGTACCAAACGATAAAAAAATGGAAGATTTTAAAAAATTAAAAAAACTTTTTATGAAACATTATAAACTTTGACGAATTTAGTGAGGAGCTTAAAAACTCGAAATACATCTACCGCACATACAGCAGTGCTCTCATTGCCATGTGCCATGGCAATGAGTGCTATCTCATTGCCATGGCAATGAGTGCTACACTACACATACAGTAGTGTAGCACTCATTGCCCTGAGTGCTACACCACTTATTAATTTAAAAAAGAAAATACAGTTTAATAAGCGATAAATGCCAACAATATCAGTTGAAATTTTAATTGTTTATGTCTTGGGCAGGGCAACATCCAGTGCCATTACGGCCATTCTACTTGCTAATGCTGTTTTCGGTGATTCCTATACTGTAGTAATATAATAAGGAATAATTACTCTTGTTATTAAGTATCTTGTGTGCATAACAATTATAGATCAACATGACATATTTTTGTAAAATCGGCTTGCTAGTAATATTAGAATATCATTGTTTTTTAAACTTGGGGAAAAGAAAAAAATATTTGCATTAAGTTTTAAAATAGGATAAAACTTTGTTTGTCAGTTATTATAAGAGCAGATAAGATAGAATGTAGGGAGCTTCTTAATATTTAAATAATAATAATTATGATATAATTTATTAAGTTGGAAAGAATTTTCTTACTTTGGATTATTCTTTGCATTGGTCTACCATCTTGTTTAAAAGTTTGTATTGAAATAAACATTTATGGCAAGTGTGTTTAGTCTATGTTCATTCAATATTTCGTATTAGGTTATAAAGGCTTGCATGTTGATTCATCAGGAATCTATGTAAAAAAAAGATCTCAAGGACTTTAATTACACTTTCCTGATGTAGAATATGGATAAAATGGAAATTTCACACTTTGGGTTAAGTGACAATTAAGACTGATGGCTGTCAATGTATACATTGACTTAAGGTCAAGAATTTAGTTAGCAGTCTACCTGAGAAAAAAACCTTCAACTAAATGGCCCATATTCTATGTCCGAAGGATTTTATCCTCCTTCAGGCAAGGTCTTACAATAATAAATTCAACCCACTGTTCAATAAACGTCACAAGTGATCCAATTGAGTGCTTAATATATGTCTATTAATAAGTTATAACATAGCAGCTTACGTCAGGCATTTCTCATATTCATGATTTCTGAAAATGTTGATGTTTTGGGTTTTTTCATAGCTTGGCTTCTAAGCGATCTGTTATCTGTTCATTGTCCTTGTCGGAGCACTGCTGTATTTGTGGTAGATGTATTTCGAGTTTTTGATTTTTCTACTTTCACTTATATCACCTTTTATGCTCCTCACTAAATTCGTCAAAGTTTATAATGTTCCATAAAAAGTTTTTTTAATTTTTTAAAATCTTCCATTTTTTTATCGTTGGGTACATCTCAAAAAGAAAAGGTAATTAAAAAAAGTTAACGACATAATTACCTCTGTCTAAAACACCTTTTCAACCCAGTATTCACAGGGAGAAGGAAAGCCAAGCCTCTTTTTTGCTGAAATTCTGGTTATAACCTTCTAAAAAATGGCATCTCTTGGGTTGGCATTCCCTGGAAATATATTTCTTCGTTATTCCCTTGAATTTTCTTGCCTTTTTTTCTCTTTTGCAAAATCTTAGTGCCACACCTTAAAATAATATCTGAGGGAGCCTTAAATTCGTAGTAATTTTTCCGATCTATGAATATAAAAAAAAAATTTACTTACATGTAAGAATGTTGCCTTAAGACCACCATTCAAGTGTAAATTAAGTTTTTATCATGAAACCTGTAACTGAGCTAAGTAACTAACTATTTTATCACAGAGACTTTTTTTTTATAATAAACTTTCAACCTTAGATTGAGCGTCACAAGAATAATGTTGAAAGTGAAGTTAGCTATGAATACTTGCAGTAAAAGTTCTCTTCAAATCGCGAACCCATAAACAATTTTTATCAGAAGAATTATGAGCAAAACTCGTATTTCTTGTTATGTCAAATGATGTTATTGGGTTGCAATGAACGTTGGTTAACTAGTGTTTCCAACTGATCAGTATGCTTGATTAAACCAATTCTTATCATCCATCTACCGGCATATATATCTATTATTTTTCTCTGATATGCTTTTCAGAACTGTCGTCTTCCATATCGCTGCTGTATCAGAAATGATTATCACTTTTTTTCTTTAATGTGATCTAAAACTTAACTGTAAATATTGACCATTACAACTTCCTCCAGACTTGACATATTTACGTAATAGAGATACAGAGCCTTTTGATTTTTGCCAAATTAATTTTTCCAGGCTTTCTTTTTAGCCAATGGGTGTTGGCATCAGGTTTTCTTTCACAAAACAGATCAAAACTTTCGTTCGTATTAAGTGGCGTATCCTGAATTGATGTGTCATTTTCTATTCCCGTATTTATTTTAACCTGATGGAATTTACGATCTATATAATAGTCCTTAGTTTCAACAAAATTTTTTAGTTGAAAACCCATATTCATCTCTTTACCTCGAACAAGATTAGCAAATGTATGTATATCTAGAATGTCTCGAGGAAATGGATGTGTCAGTTGCTTAAAACTTATTCTTCTACTTTACTACTACTACTACTACTAATAACTCACTGCAGCACCAAGCCGCCTGAGGCCAACACAGCTACGCACGCTCCTCCTCCAACCTATTCTATTTAAAGCCTCCCTCTTTACACCCTCCCAGGAAGTTCCCATTTCCTTTAAATCCTTATTTATGACATCCTCCCAACCCAGACAAGGACGACCTGCTTTCCGTGTAGCCCCAGACGGTTGGCCAAAAAGGACAATCTTCGGTAATCTGTCATCCTTCATCCGTAGAACGTGGCCTAGCCATCTCAACCTTTCTTTCATTATAGCCCCAGAAAGCGGGATTGAACCACACTTTTCGTACAACCTACTGTTTGAAATACGGTCAGTCAGCCGGGTACCCAGAACAATCCGTAGGCAATTTCTCTGGAAAACATCTAGTAAATTTTCATCTGCTTTTCGGAGTGTCCATGCTTCAGAGCCATATTTGACCACTGTCATCACTTTAGCTTCCAATATTCTAATCTTGGTTTGTAGGCTTATCTTTCTATTCTTCCAAACTTTTTTTAACTGTGAAAAAACACCCTGAGCTTTAGCTATTCTACTTTTAACATCTTCACTGCTCCCACCATCTTTACTAATAATACTACCAAGGTAACTGAAGCTCCCAACCTGATCAATCTTTTCGTTACCTAAGGTCACCTGTTCATCTTCACTTATTCCTAACCTTAGTGACTTAGTCTTCTTAACATTAATTTTCAAGCCTATTTTAGCACCCTGAACTCGTAAAACCTCTAAAAATTCATTCATTTTGCTCACACTTTCATCTAATATGCTTAAATCATCAGCATAATCTAAGTCCAGGAGCGTTCTTCCTCCCCATTTGATTCCATGGTCTCCAATTGCCTTTCCTGTGCTCCTTAATACGAAGTCCATCAAAATGATCCATATAAAGGGGGATAGAACACAACCCTGCTTAACTCCTGATTTAATACAAAACCAGTTGCTAACCTCATTTCCTACCTTAACCGCAGCAGTATTATTCTCGTACATAGCGCAAATCACTTTAATGTATTTTTCTGGTATACCATATAACGATAAGACCTTTGTTAACGCTGTTCTATCAACAGAATCGAAAGCTTGCTCATAATCGATAAAACTAAGGACCAAAGGTGTTTGACAACGAAGGGACTTCTCAATTATTAACCTAAGAGTGAAAACATGGTCGACACATCCTCTACCTTTTCTAAAACCGCATTGTTCTTCCCTTAAAACTTTGTCTACAGCATGTCTCAGTCTAAAAAGTATCATATTACTCAGTAATTTGCTACCTACAGAGACCAGACTAATGCCTCGATAATTACGACATTCACTCTTGTCACCTTTCTTATACAGTGGTTTAATTAAGGTTTTCCTAAAATCATTGGGTACTTCCCCTTTTTCAAAAATCATGTTCATAATCTTCAGTAGCTTATTCCTAACCTCAGAGCCACCATATTTAAAGAACTCATTAATCATACTATCAGCACCTGGGGCCTTATTATTTTTTAATCCTTCTAGTACTGTCGCTAATTCTTCCTCACTAAACAAATCTTCCTTCACATCCAAGGTATCACAAACTTTTTCATTTTCATCTATATCTTTTCCTGCAACTGTATCTCGGTTTAGCACATTTTCAAAATGTTCCACCCATCTTTCTTTAACTTTTTCCTTATCACTAATTGTGACCCCATTTCTATCTTTAACTGGGACTAGTCCGGATCGGCTATTCCCTTTCAATTTATTAACATGCCAGTATAATATTTTACTATTATGCCGTCTAGCCGCATCTTCCAGATCCTCAGCAATTTTATCCATCGCCTCCATTTCACATCTCCTTAGTTCATATTTTAATGCTTTCTCCACTTTCTTTACATTCCTTTTGTTTTCATACGACCTATCGCTCAGATAATTCTTATACAAACCCCTTCTACTCTCTATTAAACCTAAAGCTTTTTCACTAATATTCCTAGTTGCTGTCTTAGCACTCTTCCCTAGGACACCATCAGCAACTTCACAAATTGTTTTTCTGAAATTATTCCATCCATCTTCCACATTGTCAAATTTTAGTCATAAAATGAGCAATTAGTATTCTATTATTAATACCTTCCCAGCCTAAACAAGACTTAGCAGCTTCCTTATTCATCATGAGCCCTACTCCCTGTCTATGTACCCCATCCTTCCTTCCTGAGTAAACAAATTCTGTCACCTAATTTCATGCTTCCTACCCCTGGGATATGAGTTTCT
Organism: Artemia franciscana; assembly: GCF_032884065.1. Taxonomy (NCBI): domain Eukaryota; kingdom Metazoa; phylum Arthropoda; class Branchiopoda; order Anostraca; family Artemiidae; genus Artemia; species Artemia franciscana. Next base: position 37,368,812 of record NC_088875.1, read on the forward strand.
GAAACTCCTAATAAATCCAGTTCAAACCGTCTGAATTCGTCAGTCAAAATGTCGATGCGATAGTCATTTTTTAACGTCGTAACATTCCAAGTTCCAATTTTCATGTTCTTTAAATCTTTGAAATTATTTTGGCCTCAAGAAAAGCAGTGATCCCGGATACCAGTGCAGGATGGGGACCAACATATCTTCTCAAGTCTACACCGAAGCGCTTAAGCCGGCTTAGAACCGGACAGCAAGAAGTTTCTGGGACCTCCAGTAAGTTGGAGGCTTTGTGCAATCCTGGGCCCATCTTGGTCACAACATGGTTTTCAGCACTTGGCGATGCTCTTCTATCAACAAGAGTCGAAATCCTGCACAGACAGTCCCAAAGGCTCTGCACATGGTTTCAAGTCCTGCAGATGAATTTCATCATCTACTTCATAATAATTTAGTGCATTATTACATTGAAAATTGTTAGCTGAAACATTAGTTATTTCTTTCTGGTAAACTAATTTTTCTTAGAACCTAATTGGTTTATGCTAGACAATAAGGATTTATATAGATCAAATAGACTTTCTTGACTATATGACCGATCATCACCTTCTATTATCAATAAGTTTATGGCTGAGCCCTTGAATGCGTTTACTACAGCTTCTTTATGTTTACTGCTTCGTAAAACGTCTTCTAGGGCTACAGACATTCAATTAACTTTCTTAAAACTATACCCGTTTCTGGTGTTAAGGTACTACAAAAGTTTTATACTACTCAATGGGGGTTCTGAAGATTGTAGAAACAATACATGTCCTTTGTCATCATCTAGAGATCGATTTAGTCCAGTTGATATATGTAAGCTTTCAAATGAACAATACGAAAGAGTTTGTTTGTTATACATTTTAGTTAATCTAGCTACTATTACGGACGTTTGAATGTTTTGTTCCACTTCTTTGAAGAAACTTACGGCTTTTTCCCCATCAATCTATCCAGGGGGTGCGGTTTTTCTTCGAAACTTAATGGATATGGATGGATATAGAAAAGAGCCATGATTGAAAATCGATGTGGTGTTGGTGTGCTGTTGGGTGTAGGTAATTGAACCTAGATGTATGGTGAGTATCAAATACTTATAAAAAAACAAAATAAAGGGAAGCTTTAGTCTGAGTAAACTTTTACTTCCAGGTTTTTGAAATCTATTTCTTGTTTCTTTTCAAAATGTATATTAAAGAATATTGTTTCTACAAAACGTTCATATAAATCTGCAATGCTAAGTTGATTTTGTAGGGCTGGTTCTTTACTCAGAATTTTAGTGGTATTTAAAAATTCTTTACATCCTTGCCGTTGTTTTGTTTGCTGTCTCTCTTTATTCTCATAAAAAACGTTGCTACCATCTAAATGTGCAACGGAATGCTGGTAATTTTCTGTTTCTTAACTGCTAGTTGACGCAGAAAATCGTGCAATTAATTCATTGCTATAAATTTTCAGCTGTTGGTCATCAACCTGAGCAACTCTTTCTTGCTTGAATTTTTGTTTCCAAAATTTGACTTAAAAAAATCTACTTGATCTGAATCCTTACAAAATGGCTTTTGATCATAGCCAAGAACACGAAAGGAACTCTCTAAATCCGTTTTTATATTTTGCCTAGTAGTTACCAGCAATCTTTCCAGCTTAGTCTTTTTTTACTCAGCAAGCAAATTAATTACTATATTGTTATTATATGTTGCAATTTCATCAAACCTTCAATTAGGATTACTACCTGCACTCCATTTACAGAACCAATAAGAAGATTATTCTTTAATAATTTCTTCTCTAAACCATCATCAAGCTTTAATAGTCTGTTGAGCAAAGAATCTATTCACTGATCCATTAAACTGGGTTCTATTAACCCAGTTATTTAGTGTTTTCAACTGACCAGTATGCTTGATTAAACCAATTCTTATCATCCATCTACTGAGATATTTATACATTATTTTCTCTGATAAGGTAGTCGGAACTGTCGTTTTCACCATCCCTTTTGTATCAGAAATGATTCTTACTTTTTTTTCTTTAATGTGATCCCCCATCCCATTCAAATGAACCAAACAAAATATTTTTTTTGTTATACGTTATAGTTATAGGCTACCGAAGAGATGCCATTTTTTAGTAGGTTATAACCAGAATTTCAGCAAAAAGGAGGCTTGGCTTTCCCTGTGAATACTGTGTTGAAAAGGTGTTTTAGACAGAGGTAATTATGTCGTTAACATTTTTTAATTACCTTTTCTTTTTGAGCTGTAACAAACGATAAAAAAAATGAATGATTTTAAAAAATTAAAAAAACTTTTTATGGAACATTATAAACTTTGACGAATTAAGTGAGGAGCATAAAAGGTGATATAAGTGAAAGTGGAAAAATCAAAAACTCAAAATACATCTACCACACATACAGCAGTGCTCCGACAAGGACAATGAACAGACAACAGATCGCTTAAGGTTCCTTCACATTGAAAACGTAAGACCTTACGTTCCGGTTAATGCTACGGTTGTTACGTTTCATATTACGGGTCTTACGTTTATGTTCTTTCACATAAAAATTCTTCCCTTCACACCGAACCGTTTATTTGTAATAAAGTTATAGACCATTATCGCAGAAAATCGATCACAATCATCATCTGCTAAAGTTTGAATTTGCAAAACATGGAATCAACAAGTTGGAATTGGAACACTGGAACAAGTAGTGACAGTGAAGAGGATATGATAATCGCTGCTGTGGCTATCCTTGCGGAATCTAAACAGCTAAAAAGGTATGTTGTCCTATTTATTCCAATTTTCTTTACAGAAAGCTTGCGTGTTTTTGCTCTCTTTACTTTGAAAAGACTTGTCTTTACTTATTTTCAGCGCTCATATTTTTGTTTGAGGATTACTTTCCTTCCAAACAAAATTTGTAATAAATGCTTATAATAAATGCTTTAATGGTCATGTGATTTTTTTCCAATAAATTGTACTCTTTGTTTAAAGAAGCAATAGCAGCTAGAAATCAGTCTGCATCTATGTGACCTAACTGATAACTCTGAAAATAGCAACGAAGACCACACTGCTTTTCCATAACAAACAAACACAAAGTAGAAACAATAGGGAAAATCTTTTCAAGACAGTGGATATTTTGGCCCTATGTCCAAGGCTCTCTTCAGCACAATACAAGAAAGAATATATATATATATATATATATATATATATATATATATATATATATATATATATATATATATATATATATATATATATATATATATATATATATATATATATATATATATATATATATTTATATATGAATAAACTTGCATTAAAATTTGAGAATTAATTAGAAAAAGTGTTTTTAAAAACAGCCCTACCATCCTTACTTCCACAAAGTTCAACCAGGGCTACATTGATGTCCACTGTCTTGAAAAGATTTTCCCTATTGTTTCCACTTTGTGTTTGTTTGATAACTTTGAAATTATTAACTGAATAAATAAGCTTTTTAAATTCTTACTATTTTTGGTAATAATATTCCAAAATTGAAGCAAAATACAAACTGGTTCCTTTTGTGCTCATTAATTATTACTAGATGACAGCAATTGTTATTAAGGTTGGGAAAGGGACATTGCTTAAGAATTCTTACCAGACGGTAGGCTATATTATAATGGCTTTAGATTCAATTGAATCAATTCCTGGTTCTAAACCATAGTTCCAGTAGCATATTCACCTCTGTTTGGCAACAGGAATAATACTAACCTCCATTAAAATCCTGGTTTTTTTTTTAGAAAGAAGAGAAGAATATGGGTCCGTCCAATCTTCAGTCAAAAGGAAAGAGAGGAGAAGGGCCAGATTGCCTTGGTACAACACATGTTGCTTGTTGATGATGAGGAGAAGTTTTTTAACTATACACGGTTTACAAGACATGAGTATTTTCAAATATTTGACAAAGTAAAGAACAAGCTGACAAAGAATCATACCAACTTTCGGAAGCCAATCTCACCAGAAATAAAGTTAGCATTAATATTTAGGTACATTGCCACAGGAATGTCAATGACCTCTTTGCAATATGATTTTAGAGTTGGCCTTTCAACAGTATCTGGCATAATAAAAGATGCATTGAATGCTATTTATGAAGCTATCAAGGATGACCATTTAAAACTGCCTGATACCTGTGATCTAGAAGAAATAAGCCAAACATTCAAGGCAAAATCATCACTTCCAAACTGTGTGGGAGCCATGGATGGAAAACACATTAGAATTCAGTGTCCATATAATTCAGGCTCCCAATTTTACAACTATAAAAATTACCATAGTATAGTTCTGCTAGCAACATGCAATGCAAATTGCCAATTTAAATTTGTTGATGTTGGTGCATATGGAAGTGGAAGTGATGGGGGTGTCTTTTCAAGATCAGAGTTTTGACAGAAAATTGAAAGTGGTGCAATTAAATTCCCAGATCCAAGCCCATTGCCTGGAACTCATGATAAATTCCCTTTTTTCTTTGTTGCTGATGAAGCATTCCCTCTAAAAGACTACATAATGCGCCCATACCCTGGAAACAGGCTTTCAGAGGAACAAAAAATCTATAACTACAGAATATCAAGTGCCCGCCGATCAATTGAGAATGTGTTTGGTATTTTTGCCCATCGATTTAGAATATTTCGGAGTGAGATTATTCTCCAGCCAGAAAATGCAAAATTACTAGTTTTAGCATGTTTATGTTTGCATAATTTTCTCATCCAGACTCGTGGAGCTCAGAGTGATCAAAATGAAACATCAACTAGCTTTGTCTTATCTGAACACAGACGGTTTGGAAGCAACAATGCATCACGAAACTCCCAATGTCTCAGAGACAGTCTGGCTAGGTATTTAGTTTCACCTACTGGAAGTGTACCTTGGCAAAGGGAAAGAGCATTACGTGGCAGTTTCTAAATTGTTACTACTTTCACATTAATTATAGGGATATGACAGCCATGTCTTTTGACATATTTTAATTTACTGTATATTAAAATTGTCTCCTCTTTACTTTGTTTTTCTCCATCTCCCTAAGAAATAGGAGTCTAAACTAAAGCTATTATAAGAAATTTTGTTTAAAAAAATATTTATAGCCAGCTACTCTGTTTCAAACACAGCCATAAAATGTTGCAACTATTTTCTCAAATTACGTTTTATTTTTGTACTAGAATAATTATTCTTCATTATTTATATTGATGGCCTATTTATAATTTTTTTGACCTACTAACCATTTTTTTAATTTAATACAATGCTTAAATTAAATCGGAAACTAAAAAGCTTTATTTTATTTGTCTATAAAACTGATTAAATATACTTCAAAATACACTATCTGATTAAATATACTTCTTAATTGTTTGTAACATATCTAGTCGACAATCCAACATCAAATCATTTGGTACTTTTTTTAAATGAGGCAAGAGTGACTGTAAAAAATATTTGTCTGGATCATGCTGATCCAAGTTGCTATCTGGATTATTTTTTTTGCAACCTCTTTGCTTGAAATAATCTGTCAGAATTTTATTCAAGTCACTTGAATCTGCAGACACAGTCCTTTTTCTTTTTGAAGTTCCTGGTAGTGGGGTTGTGGCATTCTGATGAAAAGATGAAGCACTTGATTCATTTGCCATAAAAGTCTCTTTGCTTGGTGTAATAAAATCAATACACTCCATCAATATTCACTACTCCATCACTATTTGAAGGCTGGTTTCTGCAGACTGTGAAAATTCTGACTCTTGATTATCTGCAGACTGTAAAAATGTTGAATCATGACTATCAGCAAAAATGGTGGTGGTGTAGTCCAGTGGATTCTCATTAGTAATACCACTTCCACGCTGAACAGTATTTCCTGTAGTTTTTCTGCTTCTCTCCACAATATGGCTATGAAGGAAGTTAATTTTTTCAACAAGTTTTCGCTCTTCTGGCTTTAAGCTTGAATCAGCACTAGAGCCACTGGGAGCTTTTCCTTTTTTCTTCAGACGGACATAGCGATCCCTCAAATTACCCCATTTTTTCACAAGCTCAGTAACTGGAAAAACAACAATAATTACTATGTTTAGCAATTTTAGACATGCTCTTTTTACAGCAAATTCAACTGGGACCTACATAGCTATTCCCTATAAACAATATTTTGTAGATAGAAAGGGTAATGAAATGTGAAAGAAAGATCCTTTAAACCAACTTAAGCTTGTTGTCACTTCAACAACATTAAAAATTTGTAAAATTCTTATATCAATACTATTCATTGATTCTGAGTTAAAGTACTTGTAGCAAGAAAATTATTGTCTTTGATGCGCTCAACCCATATATTTCTGTTTTTATTTCTTAGCACTATGTTTAGTAATAGATTTGTAAAGTATAGTTATTCTGTTTTTGTTTTTTTTTTTATAAAGTTTTCAGCTAAAAATGATGTAACTGTTCAGTCTTCAAATGTTCAAAGTTACTTTGTTTTGAAACTGAAGGAACACAATTGCTGAAAATTAGTTTCAATAGGGTATAAAATCTGAGTGAGTAAAATAGTATGTGGGATAATGACTTAAGTTGACTTGTAATATATTACTTGAGCTTCTTTACAAAAAAGACAAAAAGCAGATATGAAATCATTCACATCCCTTAAAGGCTCTTTGCCATAAAGTTACACATCTCTATATGCCCTATACGTTTTACCAAATCCTCATTTATAAACTTCTTCACAGTATAAATACAAAACAAGATGCCAACAGTACATGGAACAACATAAGAAAAAGATATTGCTCAACATATATGCAAATAGGGAGACTAATAGGGGAATTAATCATCACAGTTTTGAAATTATAAGCAATGACCTCCTTTGATTTGAAAGCTTTGTTAATAATAAAGATAATCTAACAGTGTCATTCAATCTCTTTTGCTACATGGTTTACTAATGACAATGTAAAATATATAGCCAATGGTATGGACTATATATGAAACTTTAGTGATTGTTTTGACTTGCATTGTTTATTGTAGGCTACTTATTTCCAACAGTATTGCCATTTTCAGAAAAAAATCAACAGACTTTCATGTACAGCCTGGCTATTTTAATAGGCTATATTATAGCTAGATAGCTCAAATTGAAGAATATCAGGTGAAAGGAGAATAGGCTAGGATGCAAGGTAGGCTACTATTCTAGATCCAGAGTTCCATAGGAGGAAACAGTCTATAAGCCTAATACTGAAAGCAGTAGGCTACCACTAGATTCCTTATTTTATGTTCTCTTTATGTATCACATTTGTGTTTTTGACAACGCACCTTACCCTCCTCTTAAATATGGGCTACCAGATTTAGCCCTCAGTAGCCAACCTAAAAAAATACCAAATTACTGAATAATGATTAGGTTCTTAAATATAAAACATATCATGTATTTTATCAATCAGATTATGATGTTTCTAGCATTATTAACCACATTTTAACCATTTTAGCCTAGCCTATCTTAAATTCTTTATTTTTTATGATCTTAAATTCTTTCCACATTAAAGAATAATTTCAACAATGGGTCTAATTATGAACAGGCCTAGAAAAAGATTACTTCCAAAAGAGTTTCACTTATTATAACAGATACAGTTGGCTAGGGTAAAATACCAGTAGGCTAGGCTAATTTTGTTTCAAATATTTGAAAAAAAAACAACAACAGAAAAATCAATTCAAATATATAATGCATTGTTAATTTTTTCAGCATTACTTACAGACTGCTAGTAAGTGAAATAACAATATTTAGCAAAACATACCCTAGCCTACAAATCAAGAAAATGCCAAGAATACTCACCACTAATGTCTTTACCAACTGAAGCAAAGCTTTGGCTCAGGCTTTCCCACGAATTCTGCTTCAATTGCCTATCCTTGAAACCAGGGTCCTTTGAGCTATATAAATATTTCCTAGCTTCAACAAATTCAATAATTTGGTCATCAAAAACATCCATTTTGGCTTTTAACGTAAACGTAAGAAGTTAAAATAAATTGAACTTCTCCGTTAAAGCTCTCGTATACGGTTACGGTTACGGTTACGTTAACGTAAGATCTTAGGAAGGATTATTGAGCCTTACGGAATCCAGTGTGAAGGGGATAACGGAACGCCAAAACTCAATGTGAAGGAACCTTTAGAAGCCAAGCTATAAAAAAACCCAAAACATCAACATTTTCTTATAATAAACTTTCAGCCTTAGATTGAGCGTCACAAGAATAATGTTTGAAAGTGAAGTTAGCTATGAATATTTGCAGTAAAAGTTCTCTTCAAATCGCGAACCCATAAACAATTTTTATCACAAGAATTATGAGCAAAACTCGTATTTCTTGTTATGTCAAATGATGTTATTGAGCTGATCAGTATGCTTGATTAAACCAATTCTTATCATCCATCTACCGGCATATATATCTATTATTTTTCTCTGATAGACTATTCAGAACTGTCGTTTTCCATATCGCTGCTGTATCAGAAATGATTATTACTTTTTTTCTTTGATGTGATCTAAAACTTTACTATAAATATTGACCATTACAACGTCCTCCAGACTTGACATATTTTTTACGTAATAGAGATACAGAGCCTTTTGATTTTTGCCAAATTAATTTTTCCAGGCTTACTTTTTAGCTAATGGGTGTTAGCATCAGGTTTTCTTTCACAAAACAGATCAAAAGTTTCGTTTGTATTAACTGGCGTAACCTGAATTGATGTGTCATTTTCTATTTCCGTATTTATTTTAACCTGATGGAATTTACGATCTATATAATAGTCCTTAGTTTCACCAAAATTTTTTAGTTGAAAACCCATATTCATCTCTTTACCTCGAACAAGATTAGCAAATGTATGTATATCTATAATGTCTCGAGGAAATGAATGTATCAATTGCTTGAAACTTATTCTTCTACTTTGCCTTGGAGAAGTATTAGCTTTTTGTCCAAAGGCTCTGCAAATGGTTTAAAATCCTGCAGATGAATTTCATCATCTACTTCATAATAATTTAGTGCATTATTACATTGAAAATTGTAAGCTGAAACATTAGTTTTTTTCTTTCTGATCAACTAAAATGATCTCTTATCTTAGAACCTATTTGGATTATGCTAGACAATAAGGATTAATATAGATCAAATAGAATTTCTTGACTATATGACCGATCATCACCTTCTCTTATCAATAAGTTTATGGGTGAGCCATTGAATGCGTTTACTAGAGCTTCTTTATGTTTACTGTTTCGTAAAACGTCTTCTAGGGCTACAGACATTCAATTATCTTTCTCAAAACTATAGCCGTTTCTTGTGTTAAGGTACTACAAAAGTTTTATACTACTCAATCGGGGTTCTGAAGTTTGAAGAAACGATACATGTCAATTGTCATCATCTAGAGATCGATTTAGTCCAGTTGCTATATGTGAGCTTTCAAATGAACAATACGAAAGAGTTTGTTTTTTATACATTTTAGTTATGCTAGCTACTATTACGGCCGTTTGAATGTTTTGTTCCAATTCTTTGAAGAAACTTATGGCTTTTCCCCATCAATCTATCCAGGGGGTGCGGTTTTTCTTTGAAACTTAATGGATATGGATGGAAATAGAAAAGAGCCATGATTGAAGATCGATGTGGTGTTGGTGTGCTGTCGGGTGTAGGTCGTTGAACCTAGATGTATGGTGAGTATCAATTACTTATAAAAAACAAAATAAAGGGAAGCTTTATTCTGAGTAACCTTTTACTCCCAGGCTTTTGAAATCTATTTCTTGTTTCTTTTCAAAATGTATATTAAAGAATATTGTTTCTACAAAACGTTCATATAAATCTGCAATGCTAAGTTGATTTTGTAGGGCTGGTTCTTTACTCAGAATTTTAGTAGTATTTAAAAATTGTTTACATCCTTGCCATTGTTTTGTTAGCTGTCTCTCTTTATTCTCATAAAAAAACGTTGCTACCATCTAAATGTGCAACGGAATGCTGGTAATTTCCTGTTTCTTTACTGCTAGTTTACGCAGAAAATCGTGCAATTAATTCATTGCTATAAATTTCTAGCTGTTGGTCATCAACCTGAGCAACTTTTTCTTGCTTGAATTTTTGTTTCCAAAATTTGACTTAAAAAATCTACTTGATCTGAATCTTTACAAAATGGCTTTTGATCATAGCCAAGAATACGAAAGGAACTTTCTAAATCCGTTTTTATATTTGGCGTAGTAGTTACCAGCAATCTTTCCAGCTTAGTCTTTTTTACTCAGCAAGCAAATTAATTACTATATTGTTATTATATGTTGCAATTTCAAGGAAACCTTCAATTAGGATTACTACCTGCACTCCATCTACAGAACCAATAAGAAGATTATTCTTTAATAATTTCTTCTCTGAACCATCATCAAGCTTTAATAGTCTGTTGAGCAAAGAATCTATTCATTGATCCATTATACTGGCTACTATTAACCCAGTCATTTAGTGTTTTCAACTGACCAGTATGCTTGATTAAACCAATTCTTATCATCCATCTACTGAGATATTTATATATTATTTTCTCTGATAAGGTAGTCAGAACTGTCGTTTTCCCCATCCCTTTTGTATTAGAAATGATTCTTACTTTTGTTTCTTTAATTTGATCCCCCCCATCCCATTCAAATGAACCAAACGAAATATTTTTTTTTGTTATACGTTATAGTTATGCTAGCCACTATTACGAACGTTTGAATGAATTGTTCAAATTCTTTGAAGAAACATACGACTTTTTCTCATCAACCCATCCAGCACTAGTAAACAAGCCCATATATTGTACTTCAGTTCCTTATAAATATTTTGTGTTATTTTCTCTTCATTATCCCTTTCCCATCTCTTGGTCTGAAGCCTTAGGCTTTGTCCGAGGCTACTCTTTTCGTCGGTAAATATTCTACCTTTCTGTTTAAAGTCGAGGTAAGAAAAGTAGTATTGTGTACTGTAGTCTTGCTGGTAATATAGTACATTTGGCTGGTTCTCAATCCTACGCCTGAACGGAGCTTGGCTACTTCTTTATTTTATATGATATAACTAAAATAGAAAAATAAATACTCAGAATATACTCAACATTGCTTTTCTTCACTAGACTTGAAATTCAACTGAACTCGTTTAAACACACCCTGACTGACGACATACAAAAGAGTCTTGGCTGACGATCGATTTCTTTTTTTGTTGTTTCTTATCAAAGGTACTGGATAATATTTGTTTTTGCCACAATCACTTGAAGAAATTCCATATGTTTGGAATTTCATTTAATAAAGCGTAATTTCTGTTATAGAATTTTTTTTCCTGTTTCTTGTTCTTTTTCTTGTTTGGTTATAGGGCAGGAGCCTAAAATTAATTATTTACATATGTGTATTAGGCAGGATTTCTAGAAGTGAGTAAAAATTGTTAAACTAATATGAATTTATTTTATTCTACTCATATAACTGATAAATCGTGCCATGAACGTCAGTTGAATTTTTTTGAAGACTGGGGCTTGGCGACCTTCTTTGCCATGAGTGCTACACTACTTATTAATTTAAAAAAGAAAATACAGTTTAATAAGCGATAAATTGCCAACAATATCAGTTGAAATTTTAATTGTTTATGTCTTGGGCAGGGCAACATCCAGTGCCATTACGGCCATTCTACTCGCTAATGCTTTTTTCGGTGATTTCTATCCTCTAGTAATATAATAGGGGATAATTACTCTTGTTATGAAGTATCTTGTTGTGCATAACAATTATAGATCAACATGACATATTTATATAAAATCGGCTTGCTAGTAATATTAGAATATCAATGTTTTTTAAACTTGTGGAAAAGAAAAAAATATTTGTATTAAGTTTTAAAATAGGATAAAACATTGTTTATCAGTTATTATAAGAGCAGATAAGATAGAAGCTATTAAACTTATTAATATTTAAATAATAACAATTATGATATAATTTATTAAGTTGGAAAGAATTTTCTTACTTTGGATTATTCTTTGCATTGGTCTACCATCTTGTTTAAAAGTTTGTATTGAAATAAACATTTATGGCAAGTGTGTTTAGTCTATGTTCATTCAATCTTTTTTATTAGGTATAAAGGCTTGCATGTTGATTCATCAGGAATCTAAGTAAAAAAAAGATCTCAAGGGTTTTAATTACACTTTCCTTATGTAGAATATGGATAAAATGGTAATTTCACGCTTGGGGTTAATTGACAATTAAGACTGATGGCTGTCAATGTATACATTGACATAAGGTCAAGAATTTAGTTAGCAGTCTACCTGAGAAAAAACCTTCAACTAAATGGCCCATATTCTATGTCCGAAGGATTTTATCCTCCTTCAGGCAAGGTCTTACAATAATAGATTCAACCCACCGTTCAATAAACGTCACAAGTGATCCAATTGAGTGCTTAATATATTTCTATTAATAAGTTATAACATAGCAGCTTACGTCAGGTATTTCTCATATTCATGATTGCCGAAAATATTGATGTTTTGGTTTTTTTTTATAGCTTGGCTTCTAAGCGATCTGTTTTCTGTTCATTGTCCTTGTCGGAGCACTGCTGTATGTGTGGTAAATGTATTTCGAGATTTGATTTTTCCACTTTCACTTATATCACCTTTTATGCTCCTCACTAAATTCGTCAAAGTTTATAATGTTCCATAAAAAGATTTTTTAAAATCTCCATTTTTTTATCGTTTGGTACATCTCAAAAAGAAAAGGTAATTAAAAAAAGTTAACGACATAATTACCTCTGTCTAAAACACCTTTTCAACACAGTATTCACAGGGAGAATGAAAGCCAAGCTTCCTTTTTTCTGAAATTCTGGTTATAACCTACTAAGAAATGGCATCTCTTGGGTTGCCATTCCCTAGAAATATTTCTCTTCGTTGTTCCCTTGAATTGTCTCGCCTTTTTTTCCCTGTTGCAAAATCTTAGTGCTACACCTTAAAGTAATATCTGAGGGAGCCTGAACTTCGTAGTAATTTTTCCGATCTATGAATATAAACAAAAATTACTTACATGTAAGAATGTTGCCTTAAGACCACCATTCAAGTGTAAATTAAGTTTTTAGCATGACACCTGTAACTGAGCTAAGTAACTAACTATTTTATCACAGAGACTTTTTTTTTTATAATAAACTTTCAACCTTAGATTGAGCGTCACAAGAATAATGTTGAAAGTGAAGTTAGCTATGAATACTTGCAGTAAAAGTTCTCTTCAAATCGCGAACCCATAAACAATTTTTATCAGAAGAATTATGAGCAAAACCCGTATTTCTTGTTATGTCAAATGATGTTATTGGGTTGCAATGAACGTTGGTTAACTAGTGTTTTCAACTGATCAGTATGCTTGATTAAACCAATTCTTATCATTCATGTACCGGCATATATATCTAATATTTTTGTCTGATAGGCTATTCAGAACTGTCGTCTTCCATATCGCTGCTGCTAAGTGATTATCACTTTTTTCTTTAATGTGATCTAAAACTTTACTGTAAATATTGACCATTACAACTTCCTCCAGACTTGACATATTGACGTAATAGAGATACATAGCCTTTTGATTTTTGCCAAATTAATTTTTCCAGGCTTACTTTTTAGCCAATGGGTGTTAGCATCAGGTTTTCTTTCACAAAACTTTCGTTTGTATTAACTGGCGTATCCTAAATTGATGTGTCATTTTCTATTTCCGTATTTATTTTAACTTGATGGAATTTACGATCTATATGACAGTCCTTAGTTTCACCAAAATTTTTTAGTTGAAAACCCATATTCATCTCTTTACCTCGAACAAGATTAGCAAATGTATGTATATCTATAATGTCTCGAGGAAATGGATGTGTCAATTGCTTGAAACTTATTCTTCTACTTTGCCTTGGAGAAGTATTAGCTTTTTGTCCAAAGGCTCTGCACATGGTTTAAAATCCTGCAGATGAATTTCATCATCTACTTCATAATAATTTAGTGCATTATTACATTGAAAATTGTTAGCTGAAACATTAGTTTTTTCTTTCTGATAAACTAAAATGAGCTTTTTCTTATAACCTAATTGGATTATGCCAGACAATAAGGATTTATATAGATCAAATAGACTTTGTTGACTGTATGACCAGTCATCACCTTCTATTATCAAGAAGTTTATGGCTGAGCCACTGAATGCATTTACTACAGCTTCTTTATGTTTACTGCTTCGTAAAACGTCTTCTAGGGCTACAGACATTCAATTATCTTTCTCAAAACTATAGTCGTTTCTGGTGTTAAGGTACTACAAAAGTTTTATACTACTCAATGGGGGTTTTGAAGTTTGTAGAAACAATACATGTCCATTGTCATCATCTAGAGATCGATTTTGTCCAGTTGATATATGTGACCTTTCAAATGAACAATACGAAAGAGTTTGTTTGTTATACATTTTAGTTGTGCTAGCTACTATTACGGACGTTTGAATATTTTGTTCCAATTCTTTGAAGAAACTTACGGCTTTTTCCCCATCAATCTATCCAGGGGGTGCGGTTTTTCTTCGAAACTTAATGGATATGGATGGATATAGAAAAGAGCCATGATTGAAGATCGATGTGGTGTTGATTTGCTGTCGGGTGTAGGTCGTTGAACCTATATGTATGGTGAGTATCAATTACTTATTAAAAAACCAAATAAAGGGAAGCTTTATTCTGAGTAAACTTTTACTCCAAGGTTTTTGAAATCTATTTCTTGGTTCTTTTCAAAATGTATGTTAAAGAATATTGTTTCTAAAAAACATTCATATAAATCTGCAATGCTAAGTTGATTTTGTAGGGCTGGTTCTTTACTCAGAATTTTAGTAGTATTTAAAAATTCTTTACATCCTTGCCATTGTTTTGTTTGCTGTTTCTCTTTATTCTCGTAAAAAACGTTGCTACCATCTAAATGTGCAACGGAATGCTGGTAATTTTCTGTTTCTTTACTGCTATTTGACGCAGAAAATCGTGGAATTAATTCATTGCTATATATTTCTAGCTGTTTGTCATCAACCTGAGCAACTTTTTCTATCTTGAATTTTTGTTTCCAAAATTTGACTTAAAAAAATCTACTTGATCTGAATCTTTACAAAATGGCTTTTGATCATAGCCAAGAACACGAAAGGAACTCTCTAAATCCGTTTTTATATTTGGCCTAGTAATTACCAGCAATCTTTCCAGCTTAGTCTTTTTTTACTCAGCAAGCAAATTAATAACTATACCTGCACTCCATCTACAGAACCAATAAGAAGATTATTCTTTAATAATTTCTTCTCTAAACCATCATCAAGCTTTAATAGTCTGTTGAGCAAAGAATCTATTCATTGATCCATTAAACTGGCTACTCTTAACCCAGTCATTTAGTGTTTTAAACTGACCAGTATGCTTGATTAAACCAATTCTTATCATCCATCTACTGAGATATTTCTATATTATTTTCTCTGATAAGGTAGTCAGAACTGTCGTTTTCCCCATCCCTTTTGTATCAGAAATGATTCTTACTTTTGTTTCTTTAATGTGATCCCCCATCCCATTCAAATGAACCAAACGAAAGATTTGTTTTGTTATACGTTATACTTATGCTAGCTACTATTACAAACATTTGAATGTATTGTTCAAATTCTTTGAAGAAACATACGGCTTTTTCCCATCAATCCATCCAGAAGGACGACCCCCTTTTTTAAAATAGGCCTTCTTCTAGATTTTGTTGATAATGTTTAAATGAATTACCAAGTGTTTCATTAAAAGGAGTACCTTTAAATATTTATTGCTGATTTCGACCACTAAGTTCCAAATCTAATAAATCTGCCTTAGGTTGATTAATTAAAAAAACTAACCGATTTAAAAAGTTTTTTATTTCGTCTTTATGTTTGAGTTTTGTTAAACATTGTTGGTTGTTATTTTGACTTTCAAACAAATTGTTTGCAATAGCCTCGTTTTCAATTCATCACTTATTGCATCTAGCTGTTTATTGTTCTTATTGTAATTTTTTTTAGATCTTTCTGGCGAGAGGTAAAAAAATCTAAAATGCCTAAAGGTTTTTCCTTTTTGAATAGGAAGTTTACTTTTTCTAACTGTTCATTGTCAAAATAAGCACTAGTAAAAAAGCCCATATATTGTACTTCAGTTCCTTATAAATATTTTTTTTGTTATTTTTTCTTCATTATCCCTTTCCCTTCCCTTGGCCTTAGGCTTTGTCCGAGGCTACTCTTTTCGTCGGTAAATGTTCTAATATTCTGTTTAAAGTTGAGGTAAGAAAAGTAGTATTGTGTACTGTAGTTCTGCTGGTAATATAGTACATTTGGCTGGTTCTCAATCCTACGCCTGAACGGAAGCGAGAGCTTGGCTACTACTTTATTTATATGATATAACTAAACTAGAAACATAAATACTCAGAATATACTCAACATTGCTTTTCATCACTAGACTTGAAATTGAACTGAACTCGTTTAAACACTCCCCTGACTGACGACATACAAAAGAGTCATGACTGACGATCGATTTCTTTATTTGTTGTTTCTTATCAAAGATAAGGTAAAGGTAAAGGATACGGCATTAGACTTTACAGTCCCTACCGGCGGTGCTGATCTCCGTTTCTTGGCCCTTCAGCCAGGAAGTGCAATGGGGGGTTGGGGGCCAGCCATCCTGTGCTTTCACACACCCTTCCTGTTTACCTTCCCCAGATTTCTCCAGGTACCCATTTAGAGCTGGGTCGACTCTGGCTAAGCTTACAGAGTCACGCCACTGACCCCCGTCCCAACTGAAGAATTGGGTACACTGGGATTCGAACCCGCGTCCTCTCAGACAAAGGATCCCGAATCCAGCGCACCAACCAACTCGGCCAGGACGGCTCAAGATATACAGTATTATTATACAGTATCAAAGATACTGTATAATATTTGTTTTTGCCACAATCCCTTGAAGAAATTCCATATATTTGGAATTTCATTTAATAAAGCGTAACTTCCGTCATAGAATCTTTTTTCTTTTTTCCTGTTTCTTGTTCTTTTTCTTGTTTGGTTATACGGCAGGAGATTAAAATTAATTATTTACATATGTGTATTAGGCAGGATTTCTAGAAGTGAGTAAATACTGTTAAACTAATATGAATTTATTTTTTCTACTCATGTAACTGATAAATCGTGCCAAGAACATCAGTTGAATTTTTTTGAAGACTGGGGCCGGGCGACCTTCAATGCCATGAGTGCTACACTACTTATGAATTTAAAAAAGAAAATGTAGTTTAATAAGCGATAAATTGCCGACAATATCAGTTGAAATTTTAATTATTTGTCTTGGGCCGGGCAACATCCAGTGCCATTACGGCCATTCTACTCGCTAATGCTGTTTTCGGTGATTCCTATCCTGTTGTAATATAATAGGGAATAATTACTCTTGTTATTAAGTATCTTGTTGCGCATAAAAATTATAGATCAACATGACATATTTTTGTAAAATCGGCATGCTAGTAAAATTAGAATATCAATGTTTTTTAAACTTGGGGAAAAGAAAAAAATATTTGCATTAAGTTTTAAAATAGGATAAAACATTGTTTGTCAGTTATTATAAGAGCAGATAAGATAGAAAGTAGGGAACTTATTAATATTTAAATAATAACAATTAGGATATAATTTATTAATTTGGAAAGAATTTTCTTACTTTGGATTATTCTTTGCATTGGTCTACCATCTTGTTTAAAAGTTTGTATTGAAATAAACATTTATGGCAAGTGTGTTTATTCTATGTTCATTCAATCTTTCGTATTAGGTTATAAAGGCTTGCATGTTGATTCATCAGGAATCTAAGTAAAAAAAAAAGATCTCAAGAGTTTTAATTACACTTTCCTTATGTAGAATATGGATAAATGGAAATTTCACACTTGGGGTTAAGTGACAATTGAGACTGATGGCTGTCAATGTATACATTGACTTAAGGTGAAGAATTTAGTTAGCCGTCTACCTGAGAAAAAAACCTTCAACTAAATGGCCCATATTCTATGTTCGAAGGATTTTATCTTCCTTCAGGCAAGGTCTTACAATAATAAATTCAACCCACAGTTCAATAAACGTCACAAGTGATCCAATTGAGTGCTTAATATATGTCTATTAATAAGTTATAACATAGCAGGTTACGTCAGGCATTTCTCATATTCGTGATTGCCGAAAATGTTGATGTTTTGGGTTTTTTATAGCTTGGCTTCTAAGCGGTCTGTTGTCTGTTCATTTTCCTTGTCGGAGTACTGCTGTATGTGTGGTAGATGTATTTCGAGTTTTTGATTCTTCCACTTTCACTTATATCACCTTTTATGCTCCTCACTTAAGTCGTCAAAGTTTATAATGTTCCATAAAAAGTTTTTTTAATTTTTTAAAATCTTCCATTTTTTTATCGTTTGGTACATCTAAAAAAGAAAAGGTAATTAAAATAAGTTAACGACATAGTTACCTCTGTCTAAAACACCTTTTCAAAACAGTATTCACAGGGAAAGCCAAGCCTCCTATTTGCTTAAATTCTGGTTAGAACCTACTACCAGGGGGTTTTCCCTGGAAATATTTCTCTTCGTGGTTCCCTTGAATTGTCTCGCCTTTTTTTCTCTGTTGCAAAATCTTAGTGCCACACCTTAAAGTAATATCTGAGGGAGCCTTAACTTCGTAGTAATTTTTCCGATCTATTTATTTATTTTATTTTTTTTTATTTCCCTCAAAAAATGAGGAGTACGCTACAATATAATATAAAGAAAAAACAACTGATAACACTTACAATCAAAACGTATCAAATATTGATCGAACACTTAAAAAAAAAAAAAAAAAAAAAAAAAAAAAAATATGAAAAAAAAGATGAAATTTACCATCTATATTACAGTCCTTAGTTTCACCAAAATTTTTTAGTTGAAAACCCATATTCATCTCTTTACCTCGAACAAGATTAGCAAATGTATGTATATCTATAATGTCTCGAGGAAATGGATGTGTCAATTGCTTGAAACTTATTCTTCTACTTTGCCTTGGAGAAGTATTAGCTTTTTGTCCAAAGGCTCTGCACATGGTTTAAAATCCTGCAGATGAATTTCATCATCTACTTCATAATAATTTAGTGCATTATTACATTGAAAATTGTTAGCTGAAACATTAGTTTTTTCTTTCTGATAAACTAAAATGATCTTTTTCTTATAACCTAATTGGATTATGCTAGACAATAAGGATTTATATAGATCAAATAGACTTTCTTGACTATATGACCGATCATCACCTTCTATTATCAATAAGTTTATGGCTGAGCCATTGAATGCGTTTACTACAGCTTCTTTATGTTTACTGCTTCGTAAAACGTCTTCTAGGGCTACAGACATTCAATTAACTTTCTCAAAACTATACCCGTTTCTGGTGTTAAGGTACTACAAAAGTTTTATACTACTCAATGGGGGTTCTGAAGTTTGTAGAAACAATACATGTCCATTGTCATCATCTAGAGATCGATTTAGTCTAGTTGATATATGTAAGCTTTCAAATGAACAATACGAAAGAGTTTGTTTGTTATACATTTTAGTTAATCTAGCTACTATTACGGACGTTTGAATGTTTTGTTCCAATTCTTTGAAGAAACTTACGGCTTTTTCCCCATCAATCTATCCAGGGGGTGCGGTTTTTCTTCAAAACTTAATGGATATGGATGTATATAGAACAGAGCCATGATTGAAAATCGATGTGGTGTTGGTGTGCTGTCGGGTGTAGGTCATTGAACCTTGATGTATGGTGAGTATCAATTACTTACAAAAAAACAAAATAAAGGGAAGCTTTAGTCTGAGTAACCTTTTACTTCCAGGTTTTTGAAATCTATTTCTTGTTTCTTTTCAAAATGTATATTAAAGAATATTGTTTCTACAAAACGTTCATATAAATCTGCAATGCTAAGTTGATTTTGTAGGGCTGGTTCTTTACTCAGAATTCTAGTAGTATTTAAAAATTCTTTACATCTTTGCCATTGTTTTGTTTGCTGTCTCTCTTTATTCTCATAAAAAACGTTGCTACCATCTAAATGTGCAACGGAATGCTGGTAATTTTCTGTTTCTTAACTGCTAGTTGACGCAGAAAATCGTGCAATTAATTCATTGCTATAAATTTCTAGCTGTGTGTCATCAACCTGAGCAACTTTTTCTTGCTTGAATTTTTGTTTCCAAAATTTGACTTAAAAAATCTACTTGATCTGAATCCTTACAAAATTGCTTTTGATCATAGCCAAGAACACGGAAGGAACTCTCTATATCCGTTTTTATATTTTGCCTAGTAGTTACCAGCAATCTTTCCAGCTTAGTCTTTTTTTACTCAGCAAGCAAATTAATTACTATATTGTTATTATATGTTGCACTTTCATCAAACCTTCAATTAGGATTACTACCTGCACTCCATCTACAGAACCAATAAGAAGATTATTCTTTAATAATTTCTTCTCTAAACCATCATCAAGCTTTAATAGTCTGTTGAGCAAAGAATCTATTCATTGATCCATGAAACTGGCTACTCTTAACTTGGCTTAATATGGATCAATGTTAACTCTTAACTTGGCTTAAACTTGGCTTAATATGTGTATTAGGCAGGATTTCTAGAAGTGAGTAAATATTGTTAAACTAATATGTAACTAATAAGTTAAACTAAACTAATATCAATCCATCCAGCTACCTTCTTTGCCTTGAGTGCTACACTACTTATTAATTTAAAAAAGAAAATACAGTTTAATAAGCGATAAATTGCCATCAATATCAGTTGAAATTTTTAATTGTTTATGTCTTGGGCAGGGCAACATCCAGTGCCATTACGGCCATTCTACTCGCTAATGCTATTTTCGGTGATTCCTATACTGTAGTAATATAATAGGGAATAATTACTCTTTTTATTAAGTATCTTGTTGTGCATAACAATTATAGATCAACATGACATATTTTTGTAAAATCGGCTTGCTAGTAATATTAGAATATCAATGTTTTTTAAACTTGGGGAAAAGAAAAAAATATTTGCATTAAGTTTTAAAATAGGATAAAACATTGTTTATCAGTTATTATAAGAGCAGATAAGATAGAAGGTAGGGAACTTATTAATATTTAAATAATAACAATTATGATATAATTTATTAAGTTGGAAAGAATTTTCTTACTTTGGATTATTCTTTGCATTGGTCTACCATCTTGTTTAAAAGTTTGTATTGAAATAAATATTTATGGCAAGTGTGTTTAGTCTATGTTCATTCAATCTTTCGTATTAGGTTATAAAGGCTTGCATGTTGATTCATCAGGAATCTAAGTAAAAAAAAAGATCTCAAGGGTTTTAATTACACTTTGCTTATGTAGAATATGGATAAAGTGGAAATTTCACTCTTGGGGTTAAGTGACAACTAAGACTGATGGCTGTCAATGTATACATTGACTTAAGGTCAAGAATTTAGTTAGCAGTCTACTTGAGAAAAAAACCTTCAACTAAATGGCCCATATTCTATGTCCGAAGGATTTTATCCTCCTTCAGGCAAGGTCTTACAATAGTAAATTCAACCCACCGTTCAATAAACGTCACAAGTGATCCAATTGAGTGCTTAATATATGTCGATTAATAAGTTATAACATAGCAGCTTACGTCAGGCATTTCTCATATTCATGATTGCCGAAAATGTTGATGTTTTGGGTTTCTTTGTATCTCGGCTTCTAAGCGATCTGTTGTCTGTTCATTGTCCTGGTCGGAGCACTGCTGTATGTGTGGTAGATGTATTTCAAGTTTTCGATTTTTCCACTTTCACTTATATCACCTTTTACGCTCCTCACTAAATTCGTCAAAGTTTATAATTTTCTATAAAAGTTTTTTTAATTTTTCAAAATCTTTCATTTTTTATCGTTTGGTACGTCTAAAAAAAGGCAATTAAAAAAGTTAACAACATAATTACCTCTGTCTAAAACCCCCTTTTCAACACAGTATTTACAGGGAGAAGGAAAGCCAAGCCTCCTTTTTGCTGAAATTCTGGTTATAACCTACTGAAAAATGGCATCTCTTGGGTTGCCATTCCCTGGAAATATTTCTCTTCGTTGTTCCCATGGATTGTCTCGCCTTTTTTTCTCTGTTGGAAAATCTTAGTGCCACACCTTAAAGTAATATCTGAGGGAGCCTTAACTTCCTAGTAATTTTTCCGATCTATGAATATAAAAAATTACTTACATGTAAGAATGTTGCCTTAAGACCACCATTCAAGTGTAAATTACGTTTTTATCATTACGTCGGTAACTGAGCTAAGTGACTCTTACTACTTTATCACAGAGACTTTTTGTTATAATAAACTTTCAACCTTAGATTGAGCGTCACAAGAATAATGTTGAAAGTGAAGTTAGCTATGAATACTTGCAATAAAAGTTCTCTTCAAATCGCGAAACCCATAAACAATTTTTATCAGAAGAATTATGAGCAAAACTCGTATTTCTTGTTATGTCAAATGATGTTATTAGATTGCAATGAACGTTGGTTAACTAGTGTTTTCAACTGATCAGTATGCTTGATTAAACCAATCCTTATCATCCATCTACTGACATATTTATCTGTTATTTTTCTCTGATGGGCTAGTCAGAACTTTCGTCTTCTATATCCCCGCTGTATCAGAAATGATTATCGCTTTTTTTCTTTATTGTGATCTAAAAATTTACTCTGAATATTGACCAATACAACTATTGACCAAGACAATAAGGAATTAAATAGATCAAATAGACTTTCTTGACTGTATTTCCGATCATCACCTTCTATTATCAATAAGTTTATGGCTGAGCCATTGAATGCGTTTACTACAGCTTCTCTATGTTTACTACTTCGTAAAACGTCTTCTAGGGCTACAGACATTCATTTATCTTTCTCAAAACTATAGCCGTTTCTGGTGTTAAGGTACTACAAAAGTTTTATTCTACTGAATGGGGGTTCTAAAGTTTGTAGAAACAATACATGTCCATTATCATCATCTAGAGATCGATTTAGTCCAATTGATATATGTGAGCTTTCAAATGAACAATACGAAAGAGTTTGTTTGTTATAAATTTTAGATATGCTAGCTACTATTACGGACGTTTGAATGGTTTGTTCCAATTCTTTGAAGAAACTTACGGCTTTTTCCCCATCAATCTATCCAGGAGGACGACCCTGTTTTCCAATTCCTTCTAGATTTTGTTGATTATGTTAAAATGAATTACCAAGCACTTCTTTTTTTTTTTCATCTCAAAATTTTGATTGAATATGTCATATATATATATATATATATATATATATATATATATATTCCATTCGGTGTTTCCATTTGTCATTCCTTCGGGATTTGGCTTGCTGCACGTGTGACTATATATCCATTCGATAACACCTTTTCCTATCACGAGAAAAGAATAAGATCAAAGATGAAACATGACAATTGTGGAAACGGCGGTAACTACCCATTCCCAGACACCTTAATTCATGATGCCAGATGACCAATTCCAATGATATGTCGATTGCTCCTCAGGAGCATTAAAAGGAGTACCTTTAAATATTTCTTGCTGATTTCGACCACTAAGTTCCAAATCTAAGAAATCTTCCTTAGGTTACATTAATTACATAGACTAACAGATTTAAAAATTTTTTTATTTTGTCTTTATGTTCGAATTTTGTTAAACGTTGCTGGTCTTTATATTGACTTTCAAAATCAGAAATCGTTTGCAATAGCCTCGTTTTAATTTATCACTTATTGCATCTAGCTGTTTATAGTTCTTATTGTTATTTTTTTTTAGGTCCTTCTGGCGACAATTCAAATTATCTAAAATACCTAAAGGTGTTTCCTTTTTTAATGTGAAGTTTAATTTTTCTAATTGCTCATTGTCGAGATTAGCACTAGTAAACAGGACCATATATTTTCTTCGGTTCTTTCAAAATATTTTTCTTTATTTTTTCTCCATTATCCCTTTCCCTTCCCTTAGTCTGAGGCCTTAGGCTTTGTCCAAGACTACTCTTTTCCTCGGTAAATATTTTAATATTCTGTTTAAGGTCGAGTTAAGAAAAGAAGTATTGTATACTTTATAAATATTCTGTTTAAGGTCGAGTTAAGAAAATAAGTATTGAGTCTTCTTGGTAATGTCCGGGCGCCATATCCGGAAAATGTGACACCCCCCTCACCCAAAAGGTGCACTATTTTGAATGTGGATTTCCCATCAAATTCGAACGCGCTGATTATGACTATGCCGGGAACAGCGATCTGAATTGGGTGCTTAAAATAGAATTGATGCCTAATACAATCGAATACTTTCCCTTCAGTAAGTGTTTGAAAATTGTTCAGTAGTTTGAAAAATGAAATCTAGCCGAAATCGATCATGCTCACAACGAAAAGATTCATCCCCCCCCAAAAAAAAGGCTTCAAATCGGACAAGCTTACTGGTTAAGGACAGATACATATCCAATATATTGCTTAAATATATTAAATCAAAAACTGTTCTAGTAATTATGATTCACAAATGATGCTTGAATAGATGACTGTACTTCTTTGGCTTGTAGTATTAACGTCATGAAAGACAAACGTTCGATTAGAAATCAAGAAAGTTCTCAACAAGCATCTCAAATAAGCTTATTAAAAGATAGAACGATTCAGAAGAAGTTTCATAAAGGGGGTCGAAGAATTTTGGTAAAAGTAGGCTTGGTAAAAGTAGTTTGGTAAAACTTTATGTGAAGCTACATCACACTCGGATTAGTCACATTAAAGATGACTGGGTGAACAAGCGCCGATTATCTTAGCGAATAGTTGATTAATGGATATTAAATTTGAGACAAGTCACGATTTCCATTTAAACATAAGAAAAAAAGATAGGAAATGGTTAAGCAGGTAAGACATGCATGAGAAACTCACCTTTCTTTATTTTTCATCGGAATCTATTGAGCAGCTGCCACTACATGGGCAAAGTAGATCACACTTCCCATCAAATGAGCAAGGGCACCGTTCTGCATATTCATTTTTGCAAGAGCATGATTTGGGTACACCTTTAAATGTCGAAGACCACTGCAGAAGCCTTTTAGTTATTAGAAATACCCCATTTGCATGGCTATATGCCAACCCGAAATACAATGGTTTGTGAATATATGGCTGTGTTTCTGAGGCTTGCAGCATCAAAGACCACTGAAAGGCAGCTCTTTTCACATGGTATTTGAAAGTGGTTTTTGTTGGTGGAAGGCACTTTAGACAGCTTTTCTTGTGAAATAAGTGAACTCGCAGATAATTTAAACTGGAAAACTCTTCATATCGCTTGCCGTAGGCAACAATGACAGCGTTTCTAAAAATGTTTGCTAGGTCCTCCAGAAACTCTGTTAAACACCGGGGCGCACTAATCACCTTCGCTGTTAACTTCCAGCTCGTCCAGGACATCGGCTTAAGAGCCGCAGTAAAGTAAGTCTTTTTGCCTTTTGAATAGAAGAAGCTTACAGTGTCACAGTCGGTAAAACAGTAAAGAAAGAAAATAGTGTTTATGACGGCGACCGGGATCTTTTTCACTAATTGGTGGATCGGGAATGTTTTATCTCTAAACTTGAGGTACAGCTCAGGATCGGATGCAGTACACTTATAAGTCATAATCTTGAAATGCTGAATAAGCATGGCCAAAATATCTGTGTCGTTGGTTTTCACTATCACCTGGTGATGACCTCTGCGAAAACAGTGAGCGACATGTAGTACCAGCCCCGTATCAGCTTCCTCATGGGTACTCGCTAGGCTATCAGTAAGTTCAGAGCAAACATAAATGGTAGACCTTTTACTTAGACTTCACGTCTATCACTAAACCCACCAGCAAGCACCAGCGGAAAGGGCGTCTTTTCTGTCTGATCTTTCCAAATTTCAAGTATAACCTCAGCAATTCTCGCCTTCGTCGATTACTGCGTCAGTATAAGTTCCCAGTTTTCCAAGGTCACAGACCGAGGGATTGCGAATGTTCTGATAGTGCCCTCGCCCCTTCTACTATGACAGCCGCTGCTTTTTTTAGGAGAATAGGACAATCCTCTGGGTCCTTTATCAAATAAAGGCCATCGTATCTGTCTGATATGACATTTAGTTACGTCAAATCTGTCAATTCTTTCGTTATTTTTCGCAAAATTCTCCAAGGTATCGGTTTTCGACGGAAATTGGGTTCTAAAGAATGCCACGAAGTCTAGCAAGACTGCCTGCTTTGCCTCAGGTCTTAGAGTGACATTCATAGGTTAATCAGTACCAAATACTTAAATCAGGATCAAATACGTATATCAGGATCAAATAGGTAAATTCGGATCAAATTAGTAAATCAGGATCAAAAGCGTAAAAACAGCTCAATGTAAAACCTGGGATGTGACAACTACGTCTGGAGATAACTAGATAACTTATTTACTAGTGTTTCTTAGTTGTTTGAATGATTATTTAATATGTACTTCGATAGAAATAGTTCAACTATTTGGATACTGCAGGGGAAGCCCATGGCTTCCTCTTCTGCCTAAATGATTCTTCAAAGTAAGTTTTGAAAATGGATGAATGAATAGTAAAACAAGTAAAAGAAGTCTCGTCTGCGAAAAGTATGGTTCTCATATCACGTCGATGAAGCTACTCTGGGCTGACAAGTGAAGATTCAAAGTGCAGCTTCTCTTTGAATCTTATTGGATATGGACGGATACAGAAATGAGACATGGTTGACGATCAATATGGTGTTGGTGTGCCTTCGCGTGTAGGTCGTAGCATCTAGTAGTATGGTGACTATCAATTACTTAGAAAAAAATTAAGGGATGCTTTATTCCAAATAACCTTTTACTCCCTAGTTTTGTGAAATTTATTTCTTGTTTCTTTTCAAAATGTATATAATAGAATATCGTTTCTACGAAACACACCTAAGAATCTTTAATGCTAAGTTGTCTTGATAGGGCTGGGTCTTTACTTAGAATTTTAGTGGTATTTATTAATTCTTTACATCCTTGCCATTGTTTTGTTTGCTTTCTCTCTTTATTCTCATAAAAAAATTGATTTGATTTGGTGTTGGTGTGCCGTCGCGTATAGGTCGTTGTATCTAGATGTATGGTGAGTATCAATTACTTATAAAAAAATAAAGTGAAGCTTTTTTCCAAGTAACCCTTTGCTCCCTCGTTTTATGAAATGTATTTCTTGTTTCTTTTCAAAATGTATATTAAAGAATATTGTTTCTACAATACGTTCATATAAATCTGCAATGCTAAGTTGATTTGGTAGGGCTGGTTCTCAGAATTTAGTAGTATTTAAAAATTCTTTATATCCTTGCCATTGTTTTGTTTGCTTTCTCTCTTTATTCTCATAAAAGAAACATTTGCCACCATCGAAATGTGAAACGGAATGCTGGTAAATTCTGTTTCTTTACTGCTAGTTGATGCAGGAAATCGTGCAATTAGTTTATTGCTACAAATTTCTAGCTGTTGGTCATCAACCTGAGCAACATGTTCTCGCCTGAATTTTTGTTTCCAAAACTTGACTAAAAATCCTACTTGATCTGAATCTTTACAAAATGGCTTTAGATCATAGCCAAGGACACGAAAGGAACTCTCTAAATCCGTTTTCATATTTTGCCTGGTAGTTACCAGCAATATTTCCAGCTTGGTCTTTTTTAACTCAGCAAGCAAATTAATTACTATATTTTTACAGTTTGGGTCAATTTCATCAAAACTGTCAATTAGGATTACTATCTACACTCCGTCTACAGAACCAATAAGAAGATTATTCTTTAATAATTTCCTCTCTAGACCATCATCAAGCCTTAATAGTCTGTTGAGTAAAAAATCTATTGCAAAAATCTGATCCCTATTAAACTGGCTACTATTAACCCGGTCATTTTGTGTTTTAAACTGATCAGTA
Organism: Artemia franciscana; assembly: GCF_032884065.1. Classification (NCBI taxonomy): domain Eukaryota; kingdom Metazoa; phylum Arthropoda; class Branchiopoda; order Anostraca; family Artemiidae; genus Artemia; species Artemia franciscana. Next base: position 37,396,598 of record NC_088875.1, read on the forward strand.
TGCTTGATTTAACCAATTCTTATCATATATCTATCGGAATATTTATATATTATTTTCTCTGATATGCTAATCAGAACTGTTGTCTTCCCCATCCCTGGTGTATCAGATATGATTATTACTTTATTTTCTTTAATGTGATCTAAAACTTTGCTCTGAATATTGATCAATACAACTTCCCTCAGACTTGACATATATACATAACTAGCTTATCCTGAATTAATGTGTCATTTTCTATTTCCGTATTTATTTCAACTTGCTGGAATTTACGATCTATATAATAGTCCTTAGTCTCACCTAAATCTTTTAGATGAGAACCAATATTTATCTCTTTACCTGGAACAAGATTAACAAATATATGTATATCTATAATGTCTCATGGAAATGGATGTATCAATTGGTTGAAACTTATTTTTTCTACTTTGCCTTGGAGAAGTATTAGCTTTTTCTTCAAAGGCTCTGCACATGGTTTAATATCCTGCAGATTAATTTCATCTTCTACTTCATAATAATTTAGTGCATTATTACATTGAAAAGTTTTAGCTAAAAGATTAGTTTTTTTCTTTCTAATAAACTAAAATGATCTTTTTTTTAGAACCTAATTTGATTATACCAGACAATAAGGAATTACATAGATCATATATACTTTCTTGACTGTAGGACCGATCATCATATTCTATTATCAATAAGTTTGTGGCTGAGCTATTGAATGCGTTTACTGCAGCTTTTCTATGTTCATTGCTTCGTAAAACGTCTTCTAGGGCTATGGAAATTCTATTACCTTTCTCAAAACTATAGTCGTTTCTGATGTTAAGGTACTACAAAAGTTTTATACTACTGAATGGGGGCTCTGAAGTTTTTAGAAACAATTCATGTCCATCATCATCATCTAGTGATTGATCTAGTCCAGTTAATATATGCGAGCTTTTATATGAACCATATGAAAGAGTTTGTTTTTTATACATTATAGTTATGCTAGCTACTATTACGGACGTTTGAATGTTGTGTTCCATTTCTTTGAAGAAACTTACGGCTTTTCCCCCATCAATCCATCCAGAAGGACGACCCCTTTTTTTCAATAGGCCTTCTTCTAGATTTTGTAGATACTGTTTAAATGAATTACCAAGTACTTCATTAAAAGGAGTACCTTTATATATTTTTGCTGATTTCGACCACTAAGTTCCAAATCTAATAAATCTGCCTTAGGTTGATTAATTACAAAAACTAACCGATTTAAAAAGTTTTTTATTTCGTCTTTATGTTCGAGTTTTTTCAAACGTTGCTGGTCTTTATTTTGACTTTCAAAATCAGAAATTGTTTGCAATAGCCTCATTTTTAATCCATCACTTATTGCATCTAGCTGTTTATAGTTTTTATTGTTATTTTTTCAGTTTAGGTTTGATGCAACCAACCTGGGAAAATACTAAAAAATTTTATAACTCTAACAAAAATATATTGTAAATAAAGACGCAGTTGTTCGGCTAAAGGAAGTATATATATTTATTATTCTTGTGTTTTAATTCACGAGATGTGAAATAAGTTGTCACAATTGAGTTAAGAAAATCCGGTGTGAATTCAATTCTCCCTTCCTGTTAATATATAGAAGAATCATCAATTTTATAGGATTTTTTCTTCTGGAAGCTGTTGAGATTCTCACCGTTACATCTCTTGTGGTTTTACCAGCTTCTGCTTCAATCTTACCGATAAAATTTTGTCAACGCCCTTGGAATTATCAACGTCCTTAGCTATTGCTTTTCCTTACCTAATAATTTGTATATGAAGTTCAATTGAATCTGATGCAATGTTTACCATCTTTGTTACCATCCTATAAACTCCAAACCTATATTTGCTGCTATTTCATCGCTAAAAGCTCTTATAAAATGTTGAACGTTTTGATCTACTGCTTTTTCTTCGATTAGATCTTTAACTTTTGGATCGGCTTTTCTTATGTCTTCATGAAAAACATAAAGCTGAATCTTTCTTTTTTTTAAGAGAGAGTGATGTATTATCAGCTTCTTCGTTAAGGTCCTTATAAACTCCAATTAGTAAAATGTCAAATAATAATGTGCCATTTCGAGATTTCACAAGTTAGTGTTTATGATATATTTTCTTTTGTTCAGATCCCATTGTCTGCCTATGCAAACTACTCATTTAGAATCGTAGCGCTAAATGAAAATGATCTTTCCGTGCCATCTAAAATGTCCCATGAATGCTAATACGCCTGCCAAATTTCATCTTCCTAGCTTATCTGGAAGTTCATCAACTAGCAAAACCGGGATAGACAGACCGACAGAATTTGCGATTGCTATATGTCACTTGGTAAATACCATAATTAATAAAGTGCCATGAAGTGCCATAATTAATAAATATAATATACCTGATAAACATTAAAATTGGAAACGCTGCACCGAAAGCTCTCTGATGTTACTCTTGATGGGGTTTCTCCACATAATCGGTGTACTTTTGTCGAGAATTTCATTTCTTGTGTGTATTTAATGTTGAAATTTTCTATTTTTCTTTAGTTCTTTTTTGTGCGTTTGCGTTAATTTAATGTTAATTTTTTCCTATAGTTATTATTTGTCGCGTTTTTGTCTGGTAATTTTTTACCAGACATTTTAAAAATAGTATAGTGTTTTGTGAATAATAAATAAATTCTTTATATTATTATTAAAATGCCCAATAAGCAAGGACTTTCTGGATTGCATAAAGGATTTCAAATTTCACCCACGTAGTTATTTCAGTGATTTTGTCGGTCTTGACTCTTGATTAAAGAAGAAATATTTTTTAAAAATCAATTTGGGAATCTTGCGAGTTTTATGACTATTAATCATGAAACTTTAAGTCTGGTTAGTGTATCAAAGTTTGCTTTTTTTTTTGGGGGGGGGGAGGGTTGTATGTGGGTAGCTGTTTCCAAATACAGTTCTCGTTCTTGATTTAGACTTGGGATCCATTGAGAATATTAAGCCATAACCTAAGGAACCATTTGGTTCAAAGGAATCTTCTTGAGATTTATTTTCATTTCAGATCTGATTCTAAAAATCTCATTAAAACAAGCTCTCCAAATATTACAGCCACTACCATTGAAATTGCATCTTGGCCTTATGCCCTTCTGAGGCCATAGAGGCCCTGGTGAAGGTACTCTATTGCAATCTACAGCTTACAGTTGACAGCCTAGCAAATTAGGCTTTAGAGAAATAAACATGTTTAGAAGACAATTCTTGCTTTATAATATGGAGAAAAATTATAGTTGGCAAGTTTTGAAATTAATTTGATTGGCCTATGTTGTACTCTCTCCCTCTGTAATGCAAATATATAGCCCAACGTATGAATTTCTCTTGCATTCTGCCATGTTATCAGTTAAAAGAAGAGATTTTTATAGGTTTGTCAGTTTTATCAGTTGTTATCAGTTTAAAGAAGATTTATCAGTTAAAAAGAAGAATATTAAACAGAAGCGCCGGAAATTAGTGCAACAAGGAAGTGGCTTTTTTGGTGTATTATTACCAATTATTGGAAATTTAATTGGCTCTCTAGTTACCAGAAATGGCAGCAGTTCGACCGTACAAGCTCATTCCACTAGAGAAGGCTATTCAGCCAAGGCAGCGCTTTGAATATGAGATGGCTGATTTCTTGAATAGCGGTTCCATATCTAATTCTGAAAAACTACTAATATTTCAATCTGCAATGTCTCGCCTTCAAAAGTATCGAAGTGATATGACAAAACAAATTAAAGTGAATGTTGTTTCAAAACCTAGCCTACCCTCAGAATTACAACCCAGCGGACCTCTAGCATCACGACAGGACCCAACCGCGGTAAATCAGAATCCGGGCCCGTGCGCTGCGCCGGTGAATCAAAATCACGGTCCGGGGGTGGCGGAACCTTTTTCACCACAGGCGAGCACATAAGAGTACGAAGGTCTTTTTGAGAAGCTCCCTGTATCCTACCGACAGTCTGCAGAATTATTATATCATCACTTGCATCAACTGGATGGATTTGAAAATGAACGTGGATTTAACAACATAAAAATTCACGACAAGCTCTATAATGCAACAGATTTATTAACAGACCTAATTTCGAATAGGAAGTCACGATATGCTATTGATTCAAACATTTTAAACTTTTTGGCTGACAGCAATATCCCCCTCAGTCTAATCAGAAATAAAGGCATTTTAAAAGACGTGCAAAATTTAAGAAGAATCAGTTCAGAACAAGTCACTGAAAGTGACCGATCTTTTGCAAGTGTCAACTCTACAGTTCTCGAGTCACCAAGCCAGTCACCAATCAAATCGCGACAACGATTCAAGACTGGTACTTTTAGAAGTCATTATCGACGATCATCAACAAGCCCAACACAGATTTCGTTACTAAGGAAATGGCAAAAAAATTGAAGCAAGTTTCTGAAAATATTGGCAAGTTTGGCGCTATTTCCTCTCCACGCCGTCTTGCATTGGCTGCAAATACATCTCAACAAGAAGCTCAAAAGTTTTTGGAGAAGCAAGAGTCCCATACTTTGCATAGGAGATCTGTTAAACCGAAACATTTTAGAAAAACTATAGCCCTCTACCCCTTTGAGATTGCTCAAGCAGCTTTAATGAGTTTGGATGGATCTTATGCCAAGCATAATGCACCATACAAGTTTTTACTGGTCATTATTGATATTTTTTTACGCAAACTTTTCGTAAAGCCATTGACAAGTAAGCATGGAAGTGAAGTTGCAAAACAATTGGAGCAAGTGTTTTCTGAACAGACATTTAAAAAGATTCACATAGATACAGGAAAGCAATTTTTGATTCCAAGTGTGAAAAAGACTCTTGAAAAGTATCAAATTGAACTCTATCATACCCATAGTCATCTGAAAGCTACAATAGTTGAAAGAAGCATACGTACACTTTGTTCTCATCTAAGTGCATTTTGTACTCATTTTAATACATTTTCTTTTGTAACAAGACTTGACTTAACTGTTTCTCAGTATAATAATTCACCGCATCGTAGCCTTGGAAATTTAGCACCGAATCAAGTGATCTTGCAAAATACACCTTATATTGCTGATTTTATGTATGGAAAAAATTAAAGCAAGCAGAAAAAGTTTAGGAATCAATTACAAGTTGGGCAAAGTGTTAGAATTTTACGTGGTAAAGGAATCTTTGAGAAAGGACAGTTTAATTTTAGCAAAAAAAATTTTCGAATTGCTAGCGTTCAATCCACAGATCCAGTCACATTTAAATTAGTGGATTTGTCAGATGAGCCTGTTCTTGTATGTTTTTATCAAAGTGAACTACAAAAAGTTCAAGAGCCGATGAATACGTTATAGCTAAAGTACTTAAACGGCGAACATATCGTGGAGTTAAACAGTTGCTTGTCAGTTGGCTAGGATACCCCACCTCTTTCAACACTTGGATAAATGCAGATCAAGCTAGAAATGTCGATTGAATCCTTCTATGTTTCATTTACTTCGGACGTCCCAGA